>NC_029794.2:125588618-125594602 GCF_000816755.2 Arachis ipaensis
ATTTTATTTATGTTATTTAAGTTCGCTCATGAATTTTTGGTGAGGTGAGTTTGAACCTTTAATTTTATAAATATGTTCGATTATTGATAAGTCGGACTGCGTTTGAGCTCAATTTTTTGTGGTTTGAGCTTAAATTTGGCCTAATTTAATTCGTCTCGATTCACTTCTAACTCTATTTATTAGTAGAATCTTTGAATAATTAATATAGAAAAATACTTAAAAATTAGCAAATTTTATTGCTTTTGGTCATCAGTTTTAACTATCAATTCAATTTTTTTAATCTAATAATCCAACAACATATTTTTAGCCTACACTTTAAACATTAATGATTAATTGCGACAAAAAATAATAAATTTTATTAGTCTTCTAGCATTTTTCATAGGTAACGTTTGTTTTGAGGTACTGAGACAGAGACTGAGAGACTGAGACTCAGTATCGTGTTTGTTAGTTCAGAAACTGGTACTAAAATTTCTGTCTCTGTCTCTAAAATTTCCGTATTTCAGTACCTCCAAAAAGTAGGGACACAGGGGACTGAAATTTTTAGAGATAGAGACTGAACCTTTAATAATATTTTATGCCTAAAATACTTTCATTTCAATTAATTAATTCCAATTTTATCATTTGTGCAAATTAAATTAGAGTTTCATTCTTGTTTCAATTCCTGTCTCCCATTTTGCACCAAACAGAATACTGAGATTTATTTCAATCCCTGTCTCTTAGTCTCTGTCTCTCAGTCTCAGTCTTTCCCTCTCTGTCTCTCCACCAAACGCTACCTAATAGATTCAGACAAAAAATTGTCCTCTCATTAATTTTTAGATAAAACCTTGGAAAATGTTAGTCAAACATTAAATAGGGACAATTCATTTAATTTATTATATATTTAATACAATAAAAAATAAATGATGAAATCTAAACAGGAAAATAAATGTTTCTCCAATTTAATTTCAGCATCATCTCCAATAAAGAGCCCAAATTTTTCATTCCAATTGCACTACTAATAAATTCAATCACGTCTGCGATAAATTGAGTTCACAAAGATTGGATTATTGTTACCTCAATAGGCATCAGAAGAATTCTTCTTTACTACTTTCTCAGAAAGAAAAAAAAATGAGCATTTGCTGCAGGTGCAACAATTGCATAAGAGTTGCAATTATATGGACGTTTTTGTTGGCAGCATCATCAATTGGGATACTTCTTTTCTATGTGGCCTTAAATCCTCTCTTTCTATTGTTTCTGTGTCTATGCTCTGTCCCTTTTTTCATTATTGTTTACTCTCTTTATGTTTCGATTTTCATTTTGAATTTGGATGATGGAACTCTTTAGAGGGGTTTTAGGTTACAGTTATTAGTCTCTATCCATGTCAATGTATCATAATCGATAATTGGCGAAAATAAAAAAGAGAAAATGGAAGATTTATGTAATTAATAACCTCATTTCTTTTCGAGTATAGATTTTTATTGGATTTGATCCAACCCACACATTGAGGAAGAGCACACTTTATATTTATTTATTTTCAGTTATTTATCTCTTTCCAGAACTAATGTGACAATAGAATTAGTTATTGTGGTTTTTTAACTGTTATGTCACTGTTTCAATAACTAATTACTAAATTATTATTTTTTTTGAAACATATTATCCAATTATCACTTTAATTTTTGGCATGATAACAACGGGTAATTTTTGTGTTATTAACTCAAAAGTGTTGAACCGGATAACAAACTCAATGCGAAAATATTGAACCGACATGCACATTATTTAAAGAAGACGCTTGACCGATTCGCACATCTAAAGATGACACGCTGACATAAAAGATACAACATCTAAAGATGATACGCTGACATAAAAGGTACCACATTTAAAGAATGCGTCTCTTACAGTAAAACGTAGAGACTGATTTGATCGGCTAATTTCAAGTGTGATCAATTTTAGACGATATATATTATCAATCTCTAAAAATTAAATCGAATCGATCGATTTGACTAAAAAATCGATAAATTAGATCCTAAACTAATTCAGTCTAACATTCTGATCGTTTAAAGAATAAAATCGATTAGAACTGAACAAAACCAATTAAAATCGGTACAAACCGATTAGAATCGCAAGTCAACAATTAATAAAAGAAATTTTCTCTTTAAATTCGAACTTAATCCTCTTTATGTGCAGAAGCTTGGCTGCCAGTAGGCCAAAAAGACACTTCTATTAAACACAGCCATAAAAAATATATTTTTATTAGACACATCCACGAAGACACTTCCATTAAACACAGTTATAAATAAGAGTTGGCAGAAGTTGACAGAAACGCTGTTGGTAACGTAGCAGAACCGATTTATTAATTATAATTTAAACAGTTCAACCACTCAATTAGCGAATCAGTGAATCAGTAGTCTGAGTTTGATCATCGATTTGATTCTAATAACTATAATATTAAATTGTATAAATAATATTTTTGTATATTTATATATATATTTTGTGTGATTAATCTATCCGTTAAAAGAGAAAACGCGTATTTACCGTAAAATATTTAAGAATTTGTCCTTGCACATATGGTACAGCGATTCATCTAAATCAGGGGAATATCACATTAATAATCAATTATCAAAACATGTGTTATGTGTACATGGTTGCATGTTTTAGTTTGAATGATATGCACATAAAAAACAAGGGATGATAACAGGAAAATTATGTGCAGTAATGGTATCTAGCAAGGCCTGCCAACAACGCAAGTAAGAGCACCAGCATAACTAGTGAGTCTGTTAGCATGAGAACCATGTCGAGGGGTCATGAGGAACCCCCTGAAGGGTAGATTGGTAATTGGAGCTCCAGACTCAACAAACCTGGCGTTGTTCATGAAGAGGTCATTCTCCGAGCGCCACTGCCAGTTGGCCCACTCCTCGGGCCTGGCGTAGTCGCGGTGGGTGACCTCCTTGGCCGCCATGTTGTTCGGAGCGATGAAGCGGTTGCCCTGGCTTAGAATTGTTGGGTTTGAGCTTCCTCCAATGGCGTACATGATCCAGTGGGTGTAGTCGTTGTTAAGAACATGGAAGAATCCGAATCTGCACCTCGGCATCCTTTGAATCAATCCTTGTCCGAAGTGGTTGAATACCACCGTCACTTGCATTATCTTGTCCCTTGTGTATCTGTCATCAGCTCCAAACAACATCACCTGCAAATAACACCATGCACCCATACATATTACTTCATTTCATAGCACATATGCTAGATTGCTAGTATGTAAAATTAATTAATAAACAAGACTCAGCACAATTTATTGTTTTTGTTAATAGTTAATTAATAATATTTTAAAACATTAGTTAAAAACATAATACTAAATTATTGTACTAAAAATATTACACTGTTGATAAAAATTACTTCATTTCATACCACACATGCATGCTAGTATGTAAAATTAATTAATATACTTCTATTGCATTAATAATAGCAAATAATGGATTTAACTAACACATGCATGTGTACTAAAAAATAGGGGTTTTTTTTATGAAAAATGCTATAAGCTATCCAAATTTATTATTTTTGACCATTATTTAGTTATTAATTCAATTTTTTTAGTTTAATTTTTTTAATTTAGTAATTAAATAATATATTTTATTCTATATTTTTAAATATTAATGACTAATTAATGACAATATTATTTTATTGGTCTTTTAGCTTTTTTTTTATTCCTACAGCATATCGTTAAATGTTGAAAAGAGTATTTCATGCATTTTTGAGAGGTAATAATTATATAACAAGAAATATTTGTATTCACACAATTATCCTTACACCGCGAATAATATATAAATCTAGCAAATCAATCAACATCAATAAATAATCAGTTAATATGAATTTTGAATGTAAGGTTTTAGATTTTGCATATATATTCTTTTAATGTGCAAAATTTTTGTTAACTAATTATTGACTTGTTTTTACTGTTGTGCCTATAGGATAGTAGATTGAAGGTTAAATTTTAGTGTAAATGATTCATACAAAAATGCTAAATACTTGAGTAAACTAAATAATTAGTTTTAAGGTAATTAGTCAGGTGAATATGTCTAGACAGTTTGGCTAAATTATTTAGAGTTTAATTAGAGAAGTAATTTTTTCAATGCATTGGTCAGCATTTTGAAATTATCTTTTATTTTAAATTATTTTAGGATAGTAAATTTAGAACATTATCTTTAAATTAGTGTCTATGATTAAGATAAAAAATTTTAATTTGAACTAATTTGTTTATATTTATTATATTAAAAAATTTTATTAGTATTTAAAAAAAATTAATTTGTTCAAATAAAAATGCTATTTATATATTAAAATTAGCCATTAAAATTAGTAACCAATATATTTATGTATAAATACATGTGTAATTTAATTTATTTTTAATATATATTTATATATTTCAATATGTATTTTATAATGGTGGCTGATTTTAATAGCTGATTTTGATATATACGTAACATATAGTCCTATCTTGTTTTATAGTATAAAGTGTATAATGTCACCTGATAAGGGTAATTTATTTTTAATGTATATTTATATTCTAATATATATTTTATACTAATAATTAACTTTAATAACTAATTTTAATGTATAAATGGCATAATTCTTATTCAAAATATAAATTTTTAAGAGTTTATTTGTCACTCAACTCAATTAATTAAAGTATGATAATATCTACTTGCACTTAGTTTTAGTAGTACTTACATCGTTGTGTTTGGTCATATGGCAATTTGAGATGGTGATGCCAGTGGAACCGGCAACAACATCGATGAGGCCATCTTCGCAGTCAGACATGGAGATATGATCGATCCAAACGTTGCTTGACCCAAAGATGGTGATGCCATCACCATCACTCCTCATCCTTAGACCAATATGATCTGCACTTGACCTTATCATACCACCAGATCTGGACCTCACTCCCTTGATGCGAATCCCATGAATGATAACATTGTTCACGAACTGCAACGTTAGCCCGGCGCCGCCCCTGATCTGAATGTTGGCGCCGCGCCCGTCGATGGTCTTGTCGGAGGTCACGATCAACTCTTGCTTCAAGTTGATCAACATGCTTCTTGCAAATATGATCCACACTGGTCCCCTCAGGAGGACTCCGTATCTTAGGGTTCCGGGTCTAGGGTTTATCATGTCGTCGTCGGATTCGTCAGTGACAACGTAGATTGGGCCGCCTAAGCCTCCCTTGGCTCTTCTTCCGAATCCCTTTGCGCAATCCGCCAGCCTGAAGCGGTTTCTGGCCCAATTGGGATCGCACCTCCAGCAACCGTCTATGGGGTTGGTGGCTTCACAGATAAAACGTCTGTTCCTTCTCTTTATCTTCATCAGATTCCTTCTTGATTCAGTTTTGTTCATGAATCTAAAAGACGCCAAATACACACTTTAATTTCAGTTTTCTAATTGAAGTAATGTTTAATTGCCAAAAAAAAAAAGGAAGAAGAAGAAACTTGATCCGTTGTTTACAATGCACTTCATTCAATTTTACCCAAAATAAGAGGATTGTGATATAATATAAGTCAAGATCATCAATTTGATTCATTTATTAAAATGTAGTTGTTTTTTTTAGGATGATAAAAATAAGAAAAATATTATATAAATAAGTGTTTTTCTAATTACCTCTCAAAGAATTATTATTTTTATCTCTCTTCTTTAAATTTAATTTTAATGTACTATCAGTGTAAAATAATTTTACATGTACATTCAATTACGTAACGTCACATTAATTAAAATAATTATCTTTCATATTTATCATGTGAATAATTATCTAAAAAAACGAATATAATTGCACGACTGTGTAAAATGTTTTACACTGCGTCAAAATTAAATTTATTCTTTTTAATCTTAAACCAATACAAAAAGTTTCTAAAACTAACATAAATTTTTGTTTTGAAAAAATATAAAAAATTTTAAATCTACAAAAGAGAAAGAAGAAGAAAGAAAGAAAAGAAAAAGCAAAAAAAGAATATGGAGGAAGATGAGGA
>NC_029794.2:125594829-125635497 GCF_000816755.2 Arachis ipaensis
TGCTATATATATTCCTATATATTCATATATTTTTAGAATATTAGATGTGTACGACAAAAGAAAAGATCAACCACTTCTACAAGAAATTATGCATTCTAACAAGCTAGAGTTAATAATACTTGTATATTAAAAAAAAAAACAAAAACAAAAACACACATATACGATGAGAGTTAGAATTGAATAATTACAAGTTAACATGATGGTTGAGTTCGAATGTAACTTCCAAAGGGTCTGGGACGTAAGTTTTGAGGGCAAGTTCATAAGCAATCCTCTCTTGTTCTCTGAGATGATCATCAAACACCACATTCCCACCAGCTTCAATGCATCGAACAACAATGGCCAAAGTAGCCAAGAAAACAAATGTAACCTTGTTAGTTGCACTTCCCGCCATTTTTGTCCTTTTTTTTAATATAATTAAATATATATAGTTATATATTTATAATATATATATGTATGTATATATATTTTTTTTTAGGTGGACATATGTATGTATATATATATAATATTGGCAAGGTTTCCTGGCCAAGGTCTATTGATTTTTGAGCAATTAAGCCCAATATGAATATGACCTTGCCGTTTGCCTATACCAGTTTAATGCCTAGGGAACATGGCCATAGCATAGAAGGCATAGAACTTATTAATGAGAAGTTGGCATGTTTAAATAACAATGTTGTTAATTCTAAATTTAGATATAGAGCTATAGCGGATAAAGTGGCCAACCACCGGCTATAATTTAGTTTTCTTTGGTTGGTTTTATCGTCTAAATTTGACAATGACTCTGATGGTTATTGGGAGCTGAATAGCAAGGACAACCAAATGTTTGTGCATTTTATTAGGGTTTTGTTATCATATTGTTTTAGCTTAGATCTTAATTTGGCATTGCAAATTTTCAGTATTTCTTGATTTTCTTCAGTTAATTTGACCACATGTTTGTTATGTTGACTTGTTCAATGTTGTGATTAGAAGGGTTTTTCCCGAGTGATTTTAATTTTGCTATTCTAACGAGAAAAAAGAAAAAAAAATAAAGAAGACTTTTGGTAATTACTAGTGTATTTCCAGAAAAGCCAGCAGGAAAAATATATTCAGTTTGTGGCTTACCAGTTACCACCACTACAAGCATAAAAGCATGAGAAGAGACAACACTTATTTTGTGAAAGAGAAAGTAATTCTCGTTATTAATTAGTTCCACTCCCACTTAATTTCTTCCACTACTCATCCCCTTGACAGCTTTATCTAAAGCCAACACCCGCCATCTGTCTTCCTTATCATCCTTCTCTCTTCAATAACCAAAGAGTAAAGCTTTCCTTCCTACGGCATCACCATCAGCAGGGACGAACACCCAGCTCTTTTGAAAATTGAATCAGAAAATCAAAGCCTAATATACATAAACAATGGAGTATTTGTACAATGTGTACAATGAGCTATTTATTTGGCCAATATGAGTTAAAAAATGAACATTTAGGATAAAATATTACTAATTTCTCAAACACAATACATCCATACTATTCAAAATAACCATTCAGATACCAGAAATAATAAATATCTGATATCCTAATGAATCAAACATCCTTAAACCATCGTTGTACACATTGTAAAGATACTCTATTGGCTCCCTCCTTAAACCATCGTTGTACACATTGTAAAGATACTCTATTGGCTCCCTGTACTTCCTCTAATAAAAAAGGTCGTCAAAAAATAACCGAGAAAGCAAACCCAACAAAACTCCTCCTAGTAACAGCAATAATGTTGGGATAATTTGGTCCTACGCATTTAGGCAACTTGTTAGTATCCACTCCTCGATCGATAGTGTGTCTGTCTAGCACTGAAACTCTTATCTCTCCTCAACCCCACAAGTGTTACGACCCCAAGCAAATTCAGGTGGTTGCCCTAGAATATTGAGGATGGTTTCTCCTCAAGAAAGTTGACACAGTAAGTAATCTGCAATAGAACTTCCAAATATAATTCTTCCACTATGGGTGCTGGCAATAACATAATCTAGCTAGGAAGAGAAACTACAGTACTTTGACTAAGTACTCCAATGGACACCTTTTCTGCAATGTGTGTTAATGCTGTAAGTCTAGATTTAAACATGAGAAGTTTTGTCGTCCCACAATGAATATCCAAACAAGATATTAATTGGCAAGAGTTGATTATGTTATCTGATGCAGTCTCACTATACCAAGAGTACACCCAGTAGAGTTTCTTGTACAAATTAGTTAGGAAGTTTGTTACTAGCTAATTATATCCTATGCATGCAAGTGCAGGGAAGTCTGTTATGAAGTTTGCTATATAAGGTAAGAGTGTAAGCTTAATCTTCTTGTGATCTATCATTGTAAGATCAAGTAATATTAATTTCATTTCTTCTCTCCGCTCTTCTCTCTAACTCACTCAGGGCGTTCTTAACACCTCTGAGTACCATTTTCACATGGTGCTGTGAGCGTGGACCTAAGATATTGAACGTGCTGATCGAGCGAGATATTGAAGAAGGAAGCTTGATCCTCTGGAATCTTGGACATCAATTGAAACAAGATCTGGAGTAAGCAATGCTGGATCCATTGTTGGAACTATCATTTTCTCCAATGATCTATACCTCCTCGATGCATTGTACATACCATCCTTCAATTTCAAACTTATTTCTGTTTCCAAAGCCACATTACATCTGCATTGTCATATGGATTTTACTGATAAAGTTTGAAAGATATAGGATACCAACTCAGGGAAAGTGATTGGCACAGCTGAGGTGACTAATGGACTCTACACACTGACTAATGAGGCTGAGAAAAGAAATTCTGCACCTATTACCAGTTTATTAGCTACATCATCCAACACAAACAATTCCAGAACAAGAAATAAGCACACAAACTTGTGGCATTTTAGATTCGGGCACTTGCCCATTGAAAGATTAAAGACCCGTTTGAGAATGTTCAAAAGTAATTTTTTTTTAGTTTTTGACTTATGAAAAATAATAGTATTAATGTTTGGTGCAATTTTTAAAATCAAATTATAATTTTTTAATAAATTATTTAAATACTTATATATAGAGAAGTTAAAAAATGACTTCTCTCATAATAAATTTTTTTTATTATATTTCTTTTAAAATAATCACTTTTAAAACTAAAAATTCAAATACAAAATAATAATTTATTTATAAGCTACTTTTAGTATAATCATTTATTTTTTAAGCTATTTTTTCAAAAGAAATTTAATTAAATTATTTGTCCAAATTAGGTCTAAATGTAATAAAAGATTTTTTCTTTTTATTGATTGCAAAACTACTATTAAACCTTGTGATATATGCCATTTGGCAAGACAAAGAAAGCTGTCTTTTACAAGAAGTAATCACATATCAAAAAATATTTTTAACTTGCTTCACATTGATATTTGGAATCCCTTGACAATTCCTTCAATCTCAGGCCACAAATATTTTGTTACTATAGTAGATGATAAATCCAGGTTCACTTTGACTCATCTCATGAAAACAAAAGTTGAAGCTAGTTATATTGTCAAAAATTTTGCTAAAACTCAATTCAAATGTCAAGTGAAGACTATTAGGACTGACAATGGTTTAGAGTTTCTGATGTAATTCATTTATGATGAACAAGAGATTGTGTATCAGAGTATCAAATTTTTTGTGTTGAGAACTCTCAACAAAATGAGAGTGTTATCAACACATTTTGATTGTTGCTAGAAGTCTACTTTTTCAATCTGGTATTCCAAAGTGTTTTAAAACTTTATCATTTTGCATGTTATTTACTTAATCAACAGAACACCCAGTACTCACCTGCAAAATCGCTCCCCATATCAGATCCTCTGTAACATCTTACCTGATCTCACATTTCTGAAGACTTTCGACTGTTTGGTTTATGTAAGCACTCTCACTACAACCAGAATAAAACTTGTGTTGGAAAAACTAAACAAAGGTTCAAACAAGAAACTGTCTAACAGCGGAAGCAGCAAAATTAATTTTTCCACAACCTGTGCGATTAAATAGGCAATACCAAAGATACTCCAAGCAGTAAATATAATGGCAGAAATTAAATAATCAGACACCAGAATTTTAACGTGGAAAAACCCTCAAAGGAGGGACAAAAAATTCACGGGACCTAGTCCTGTAAAATCTTCCACTATCAAAATAATTGACACACAATTAGTCTTCCTAGTGACACTAGGGTATCTCAACAATCAATAAAATACATCATCAAAACTGATGGAATCAACATAAACCCTCCACAAAGTGGGTATCTCAAATCAGACAAAAGAGAAGGCAATACAACTAGAAAATTATATCCTAATGTTCATCTCTACACCAGGAATAACATACTAAAATTTCATAAGAAATTGAGCAAGTTTAATGGTCAAATTGGATCAAAAATAATGGCTTGCCCTTTTTCCCCAAATTTTCTTCTTATCTCCTTCGATGCTGAAACCCTTCTCTCACTGTTTCATTTCTTCCTTTCTTGTGGCTATATGCCACTTCTTTTGTTTTTTTTTAACTTGTGTGGGCCCCACTTGAGGTTGGGGATCCACCAACAAATCTCCCCTTCACCAACTCAAGTGGGGATAGACTGCTCCACCAAGCCTGTCTTCTCTTCGTAGGAATCAAACTTCACTACAGGTAAACTCTTAGTCATCATATCTGAACCATTATCATCAGTATGGATCTTCTCAAGTGCATATGACTTCATATCAAGTGCTTGATGTATCCAATGATACCTTACCTCTATGTGCTTCGATCTGGAATGAAACGTTGGATTCTTGCTGAGATGGATGGCACTCTGACTATCACAAAATAACACAAACTTCTCTTGATTAATGTCGTAGAAATTTCTTCATCCACAAGAGTTCCTTAGAAGTTTCAACAACAACAATGTATTCTGCCTCTGTAGTAGACAAAGCAACACGTTTCTGAAGTAGAGATTGCCACGACACAGTTCCCCCTGCAAAAGTCATCATATAACCAGAAGTAGACTTTCTTGAATCAAGATCCCCAACTATATCCGCATTTGTGTAACCATCCAATACAGGTTGGCCACTTTCAAAGCATCAAAAAACTCTGGAAGTACCATTAAGGTATCTGAGAATCTACTTCACTGCTTGCCAGTGTTCTTTGCTAAGATTAGAGAGAAACCGACTAACAACTCCAACAACATGAGCAATATCCGGCTTGGTGCAAATCATAGCATACATCAAACTGCTAACTGCAGATGCATATGAAATCTTCATTTCTGCTTTCTCTTTCTCACTTGTAGGACATTGATGCGAACTTAGCTTGAAATGACTAGCAAGTGGAGTACTAACAGGTTTGGAATTACTCATGCTAAACCTCTCTAAAACCTTCTCAATGTACTTTTGCTGCGACAACCACAGTTTCCCATTCTTCCTGTCACGAGTGATACTCATGCCAAGTTTTTTTTTTTTTTGCAGGACCCAAATCCTTCATAGCAAAGAATATGTTTAAGTCTTTCTTAAGACTTTCAATCTTCTTAGTGTCATGACCAACAATTAACATGTCATCAACATAAAGCAAGAGAATTATAAAATGACCATCAGAGAATTTCTTAACATACACACAATGATCAGAAGAAGTCTTACTATACCCATGACCTTCCATGAAGGAATCAAACTTCGTGTACCACTATCTTGGCGCTTGCTTCATCCCATATAATTTCTTCTTCAACTTGCATACAAGGTGCTCCTTTCCTTTAACCTTGAAACCCTCTGATTGCACCATATAAATTTTTTTTATCTATGTCACCATAAAGGAATGCAGTTTTCACATCAAGCTGCTCAACCTCTAAATTCAAGCTAGCTGCCAATCCAAGCACAACTCGAATAAAGTACATCTTCAGAACTGGAGAGAAAATCTCCTCAAAATCAATACCTTTCTTTTGCTCAAAGCCTTTCACAACCAATCGAGCTTTGTACCTTGGCCATGAGACATTTTCATCCGCCTTCAATTTGAACACCCATTTATTCTTGAATGCTCTCTTACCCTTCGGTAGCATCACCAATTCAAACGTATGATTCTCATGCAAGAATTTCATTTCTTCTTGAATGGCCTTAACCAATCTTCCTTATACTCATCAGACATAGCTTCCTGGTAGCTGTCTGGCTCTCCAGTCTCAGTGTTCATCACATACTCATGAGGAGAGTATTTCTGAGAAGGATGACGCTCTCTAGTAGATCTTCTCAATTCAGGCTCAATTGGTGATTCAGGTGGAACTTCAACATCTGGAACCTCAGGTTGAAGTGTAGGTTCATCATGCAAATCATCACCATCATTATCAACTTGTACATCTCTCCCGTCAACAGGAGGTCTAGTGGAAAGATCAGGTTCATCATTAGCAGAACGTCTAACAGTTATTGTCGGCTTATCTGTCTTCTCAAGGTCTTCAATAGCTTGGTCTTTAAGAAAAATCACATTTCGACTTCTAATTATCTTCTTGCTCACCGGATCCCATAATCTGTAATCAAAGTCTTCGTGACCATAACCCATAAAGATACACTGTTTTGACTTTCCATCCAATTTGGACCTTTCATCTCTTGGAATGTGAACAAAAGTTCTACAGCCAAACACTCACAAGTGACAATAGGAGACATCTTTCCCTCTCCAAACTTTCTCTGGAACATCACTATTTAGTGGAACTGAAGGAGAAAGGTTGATCAGATCTACTGCAGTCCTCATTGTTTCACCCCAAAAGGATTTAGGCAACTTTGCATGAGAGAGCATATACTTGAATCTATCATTGATAGTGCGATAGATTCATTCTCTCTGCAACTCCATTATGTTGAGGAGTCTTAGGAACTGTCTTCTCAAGTTTGACCACATGTCCTTTACAATACTCTTCAAACGGTCCCTGTATTCACCACCATTATCTGCTCGAACACATTTCAATTTCTGTCCTGTTTCTCTTTCAACACTTGCATGAAAGTGTTTGAAGATACCGAGCACCTGGTCTTTAGATTTCAAAACAAAAATCCACACTTTTCGAGAATAATCATCAATAAAAGTAACAAAATATGATGCACCACCTAGTGTCTTAGCATCCATAGTGCAAACATCAGTGTGGACTAAATATAGAACATGTGATCTCCTATGAGGTCCAGAACTATAAAATGATACTCTAGCATGCTTTTCAACAAAACAATAAGTATAAGTATTTAAAGTTGTACCTTTCACTGAAAGTGAGTGCTTCTTGGCTAAGATACTTGGTCACTAAGACGTATATGCCACCAATCAGAAGATGAATCATCAGCTACATTCACCTCTTCTTTGCACAACTTTGCTTGCAACTGGTAGAGAGTAGTGAGACTGTTGTCTTCTTTAGCAACAATGAGAGCTCCTTTGGTAATCTTACATTTTTCACTACCAAAGGAAGTGCAATACCCCTCTTGATCCAATGCCTTCACTGAAATAAGATTGAACTGCATATCTGGCGCATGCCTAACGTTCTTCAACTGCAACTTGCATCCCATGTTGGGTTCAAGCCACATATCACCCATACCAGTGATATATCACACTCCTTTATCTCCTAATTTGATCTTGCCAAAATTTTTAACAGTATAGAAAGTGAAAAATTCACGCCTCGGAGTGACATGACATGAGGCACCATCTTCATAAACAATAGCAGCAGTCTCTTTATCACTATCTTTACCTTTGTCTTCGTTTCTTTTCCTTGATTGTTCTCTTTTCAAGAATCTACAATACCTCTTGATATGCCCCGACTTGCCACAATGGTGACAAATGAACTCCTTTCTTGGCTTGTACTTGCTTCTTGACTTGCTTCGACTCTATGACTTGTCGGAACTGTGAGGTTTTCTACTTTGACTTCTCTCCCATGACTCTAAAACAAGTGCTTTTGACTGGGATGAGGCATTAGTCAAACTTCGCTCTTTTCTTCTGGCTTCTTCATTTAACATGCTCTCTTTAACCATGGCTAACGTTAACTTTCCATTTGGAGCTGAGTTAGTCAGTATCACAACCAGAACTTCCCAACTATCAGGCAAAGAGCTCAACAACAACAAGACTTACAATTCATCATTCAAAGTGATTTCATTATTTTTCGGTTGGTTCACCGTCACCTGAAAAATGCTCAAGTGCTCCGGCATTAATTTACCTTCAATATACTTCACATTGACAAGCTTCCTAATCAAGAATGCTTTGTTTTGCACATTCTTCCTCTCATATAACTCCTTCAATTTATTCCACATCTTCTCGGCATTTGTTTCGGTGTCAACATGTGGATACACGCTAAGATCAAGCCATTGCCTAATCAAAGCAACTACCTTCCGATTCAACTCCTTCCATTCATCATCGAATTTGGTACCTTTGGATTTATCCCCCTCCACAGGATCATACAAGTCCTTGATATACAACATATCTTCCATGAGAGTCTTCCAAATCGAGTAATTTTGGGAATTCAATTTGACCATATTTGGTCCATGAGTATTTTCCTCCATTTAATCAGCACAGAGATAAACAACCAAAGCTCTAAATATCACTTTGTTGGGAAAACTCAACAAATGTTCAAACAAGAACCTGTCTAATAGCAGAAATACCAAAAATAATTTTTCCACAACTAATACGATTAAATAGGCAATACCAAAGATACTCCAAGCAGCAAATATAGTGGCAGAAATTAAATAATCAGACACCAGAATTTTAACGTGAAAAAAACCCGCCAAAAGAGGGACAAAAAACCCACGGGACCTAGTCCAGTAAAATCTTCCACTATCAAAATAATGGGTATGCAATCAGTATTTCTAGTGACACTAGGGTATCTCAACAATCAACAAAATACATCATCAAAACTGATGAAATCAACATAAACCCTCCACAGTGGGTATCTCAAATCAGACAAAAGAGAAGGTAATACAACTAGCAAGTTATATCCTAATGTTTATCTCTACATAAGGAATAACATAATAAAATTTCATAAGAAATGAAGCAAGTTTACCAGTTCAATTGGATAAAAAATGACTTGCCCTTTTCTCCCAAATTTTCTTCTTCTCCTTCGACGCTGAAACCCTCCTCTCACTGTTTCATTTCTTCCTTTTAAAAAATGAGAGACACTAACTCTCTCTCTTCCTTTCCCGTGGCTATATGCCACTTTTTTTGTTTTTTGTTTTAACTTGTGTGGATACTACTTGAGGTTGGAGACCCACCAACAACTTGATCCTAGATCAAGAAAATCTATTTTATTAGGATTCAGGAAGAGTGTTAAGGAATTTGTACTTGTGGATATGGAAAACAAACAAATTTTTCTCTCAAAAAATGTGGAGTTCTATGAAACACATTTTCCTTTTTTAAAATTTGCACCTGACACATTATCCCCATGTTAAAACCAACACCATTAAACATGATCCATTCATATATGATTCTTGCACTTTTGCCTCACTAGCTTCACATTTTTTTTACACATCTGATTTTTCACTCACTAATTCTTCAAACGCTGACCTTCCAAATGATTATGCACAACATCATGGTCCCCCTAATGATGTTGTACCTAATGCAGTCTCATCGTCATACACACATGCTAACTCACAGCATGATGCGCACATACATAATTCCACACCTGCACCTATCCTAAGAAAACCCACCAAAATGAGGCGACCTCTATCATATCTTCAGGATGATCAGTGCAGAGTTTTACTACTCAAGCCAGCTCACCAAGTGGCACCTGAATCAGGTATCCCCTATCACAATTTCTATCATACGATAAACTTTCAAACAATCATATAGCATTTTCGATTGCATTATCTCTAAGCACTGAACCTAAGCACTATGAGGAAGCAATGACTCAATATTGTTGGAAAGAGACCATCAAATCTGAACAAAACTCTTTAAAGGAAAGCAAAACTTGGAGGATTTCTTCTCTTCCATCCTGCAAGAAGGCCATAGGGTGCAAGTGAGTTTTCAAAGTGAAACATAACCCCAATGGCACTGTGGAGCATCACAAAGCGGGCCTTATGGAAAAAGGTTATACATAGGTCCCAGGGATAGACTACAGGGACAGTTTTAGTCCAGTGCTTAAGCTAACTAGTTTGAGAGAGCTCCTTGACCTTGCAGCTACCAAGAATTGGTACCTGAAGTAGATTGATGTTAATACTGCCTTCCTTCATGCTGATCTGGATGAAGAAGTTTACATGGCGGCACCTCCTGGTCTGGTTGTAGAGAGATGTTAGGTCTGCAAACTTGAAAAGTCGTTGTATGGCCTAAAACAGGCGAGCAGACAGTGGAGCAACAAATTGAAGTCAATACTGATAGAACTTAGCTATAAACAGTGCAGGTCAGATTACGGTTTATTCACCAAGCACACGTCTTGTGGATTCACAGTTGTTTTGGTGTATGTAGGCGATTTGGTTCTTGCCGGTAATGACATTTCAAAGGTTCCGAATTAAGGACATAGGTGACTTAAAATTCTTCCTCGGATTAGAGGTTTCCTGATCAGACAAGGGGATCGCTCTATACTAACAAAAAATATGTGATTAATATAGTGCATGAATATCAAATGGAGGACTGCAAGCCAGTGTCTACTCCTATGGATTACAGTGCAAAATTAAGCAAAGATTCTGGTTCACTATTACACGATACTTCTCAATATAAGAAGTTAGTTGGCAAATTACTCTATGTCACTCACACAAGGCCTAACATCAGCTATGTCATTGGAAGATTGAGTCAATACCTTGACCATCCCACCACAGGTCACTTTGATGCTGCAAAGAGAGCGTGGCGGTACCTGAAAAATGCCCCTATCCAAGGCCTATTCTTCCCTATAATTAATGACTTGTCCATAACTGGCTTCTCTGACTTTGATTGGTCTGCCTGCCTAGATACGCGGCGTTCTATCTCTGCCTATTATTTTTATCTTGTCCCCGCCTTGATCTCCTGAAAAAGCAAGAAATAGACAATTGTCTCATGCAGCTCCTCCGAAGCTAAGTATCACGCTCGTGCGGTTGCAACCAATGAAGCAATCTGGCTCAGCTATATCTTCAAGAACATTGGGTATGCCACTCTCCAAGAACGTTAGCATATTTTGCGACAGTCAATTCGCAATTCACATAGCTTATAACCCAGTCTTTCACAAGCACACCAAACACATCGAAGTGAATTGTCACGTGGTTCGAGACAAGTTCCTGGAAGGGCTCATCCACCTCGTGCCTATTTCGAAGTGGCTGATCTTTTAACCAAGCTTTTGTCTCCCGCCACTTTTGCTGGTCTCCATGCCAAGTTGGGACTCTTGAATATCTACACTCCCACTTTGAGGATGGATATTACCTGATACAGTCTCACTGTATCATCAGTCCAACCTCAAATAGAATAGAGTTTCTTATACAAATTAGTTAGGAAGTTTGTTACTAGCTAATTATATCCTATGCATGCAAGTGTAAGGAAGTCTGTTATGAAAATGACACGGGTAGTTAAAGATGAATTTTTGCACTACTCAATCTCGTTTAGTCCTACTTTATTTTATACAAAACCCATTTCATTACTAATTGCTAGTAGAAATTTTAAGGGATAAGTATGATTTTGGTCCCTAATGTAGAGGCCGAAAATCGATTTTGTCCCCAGTCTTCTTTTGCTACAAAATGGTCCCCAAAGTTTCAGTTTATTTTAAAATCATCCTTCGGATGAAAATACCCCTCCCTCCCCTCTTCTTCCTCAACACCCATCTTCTTTCTCAACATTAACTAGCAGCAGATGCATAAACGCATAAACAAAAGCACAACAATGGATAACAACAAGCTCAACCAGAAGCGGAAGAACAGCAGAAGCAAAAAATAATGAAACAACAACCAGATGCAGAAGAACAACAACAACCATGGATCTTGTATACAATTAAGCAGCAATTCAGCAACAACAACAATTCAACAACAACAACAATTCAGTAGCAACTTTCAGCAATTCAATAACCTAAAATCAACTAACAAAAAATTAAAATCCAGCTAAACTAACCCAGAATCAAATCAAGGAACTAACACTAACCAAAAACAGAAATTGAAATCAAAATGATAACCTGGATTATGAAAATAGAAAACAGAAAAGAGGGGATAGGGGAGGTAGTGGTGGAGCGCCGGCGGTCTGGGCATGACGGGAAGGGGCTGGAGGGAGAGTAACGTGCAGTGGTGGCTCTGATTCCTTCTGCGACAAGGACTGAGAGAGGAGAAGCAAGGAAGCTCGCTGGCGGTGGTGGTGGTGAAGCAGAGGAGGCTCCACGTTGCTGCGTGGTGGTGAAGCAGGAGAGGCTCCACGTTGCTGCGCCATGGTGAAGCAGAAGAGGCTCGCCGGCGGTGAGCTCTGGTTCAAGGAGATCGTCCGAGACAGGGAAGGAGAGAAAGAGGGGAGAGGATCGCGGTTGCTCTGGGGTTAGCGCGAAGGGAAGAGGAGCAGCGGCGGCGGCGGGACGGCGGCTTCCCTTCCCCCTTTCTTCCTTTCCCTCCCCCTCACCCTGTTTTATCTTAATTCGCTCCTCTCTTCTCTTTCTCTCTCATTATTTTATATTTATTTTATTTTATTATTTTTTTAATGAAGAATAATTTGGTAATAAAAAAATAAAATTGGTAAAAAGGACGATTTTAAAATAAACTGAAACTTTGGGGACCATTTTATAGCGAAAAAAACCGAGGACAAAATAAATTTTCAGCCTCTACATTAGGACCAAAATCATACTTATCCCTAATTTTAACATGGCTATTCGTCCCGCTTATATCTATCCTATAATTTTTTAAACTGAATTTTTTTATTAACTTTTATATATATTTTATATTATTTATTGTATATATTAATTTTCATATATATACACACTAGATTTATTGGAAAATCCGACATCGCCATGTGTCAAAAGGGATAATTACCACTCCAATTACTCGAATAGATAGCGCATTTTTATTACTTTATTTTAATCAGCATATTAAAAAACGATAAACAAGCAAATTAAGGGTGTTAATGGGCCGGGTAAAACCGGATTTGATGTAACCCAAACTTGACTCGAAATATATACCAGACCTATTTGTTAGACCCGAACCCGACTCTAGACCCGATGAAACTTACACTTTCGGGTCACGATTATACCAGGTAAAAACCGGATGAAAATCGGACCGTCAACATTACCTTCTTGTAAGTTAGCATGTGAAAATATCCAAATTTCCAATATTCCAACCATTATTTGACATAATAAAATTCACTTAGAAAAATATAACAAGAACTAACCTTTCTCTAAAATTAAAACATAACCACAATCAATATTAATATTGTCTAATAACACCAAATATTTAAATCAATACAAATAACACAATATTATGCATTAGTCTAAAGTCTTATGTATTTTAAACATAAAATATTAACTTATAGTCTTATAATGACTAACACAAAATATTAAAGTTTACAATACTTAAATTTCATATAAGAATAACTATCATCCATCACTAATAACACAAAATATTAATTATATATGATGAACAGGCCACCGAACCGAATTCAAATGACCCGAATTATGACTCGGACCCGACCCATACTCAGTTCTAGATCCAATA
This sequence comes from Arachis ipaensis, assembly GCF_000816755.2. NCBI lineage: Eukaryota > Viridiplantae > Streptophyta > Magnoliopsida > Fabales > Fabaceae > Arachis > Arachis ipaensis. The sequence continues at coordinate 125,608,363 of NC_029794.2, forward strand.
AAATCACACCAAATTAATCCCTAAAATATTCAAAGTCGGCCGGGTCATGCACACCCTTAAAGCAAACCATGTTATTTGATTATTCCCGTTAAACTAATCATTTGTTAAAAAGATGGGAATTACAGAACTACCTCGTAATAAACTTTTCATAGTCACCGATAAGGAAAGTACATGGATCGGGTGAAATATTTATCTCAAATATTCACTAGATTCTAATCCGATCTTATATCCTATATGAACACTTCCATACTACAAATATACTTGAATCCAATCGGATGAAAACCGAATCTAGATCCTATATTTCTTGATATTTGATCTAGATATCATATTTAACTTGTTACTAGGCAACAAATTGAAGAGGCTCTATTTTTCTCGGAAAGGATTAACATTCGCAGATTGTTTTTGCACGGTATATCTTTATTTGTATGTTATGCAATTTAAGTTTCTAAAGGGGTAGAAAATGATACCAACATTAATAGGAACAATTATAATGATAATATAAACTACAAATTGCTCCTACAATATGCTAATAATATCATGTATATCTCTTAAGAATTAAACTGCTAATTGAACATTTTAAGAACAAAGATAAATTCCAAATGAAGGCATGATTATAATTTTCTGCCACTACATAGTTAAGTATCTTAACCATCCAAACAAGCGGATGTTTGTACTCTGTAACGCATGGCATGCTAATCTCCAGCTCATCCCGGTTAACTTCACAGGTTAATATACCGTTAGAAGCTCACAAAATTACCTTCAAAATCAAGTAGCTCAAGCACTGTCTGTCTCATTTCCTGAATCGATATTCACAGGTTGTTGCGGATTCTTGTAGCCACTAATCTCATCCTTGTAACGTTTTTTATCAGCACGAGCTTTTGCCTCATATGGTTCCTTCTCCTCCGCTGTGCATTTAACAGGAAAATAATTAAATAAAGCTTGGTCATAAGGTAAGCTTGGATCATATCTGACACTGAACAATTAAATTAGCAATCAGCCATACCTGACATCTTTTTCCATTTTTCTCCAAGTACTCTTCCCACATCCGTAAATGAAATTCCGGGATTACTTTTCTTTAGATTCTGCGATTAAAAAGGGAAAAAAAAAAGTTAAGAAAATGTGAAAAATCAACTTATAAATCCCCACATAACAGCTCAGCAATCTCAGCTACAGTATCTAATTTCTTACAATTAATGCTAGATCCTAACAACCAAATGCACCTGACACGCTGACAAGGAAAGTTGGGCTCCTCGGTCTCTCCCAATTTACTTAATTATATGCATGAATTTCCGTGTAAGACAGTATTTTTCAACTCAACCAAAAATGCTATGAGGAGCTAAAGATCATATTTCCCAATACTGTAATAAGAGAATGAGTCCAGAAACAATGTGGCAGGATGCTCTAAGGTTTCTCTTGCACTAATATAGGCTTGCCAAAAGATTTCAGGTTATCTAGAATCTGGCCTTATAAGAATCATACTGGAGAAACTTTACTCCAGGCACATATAGAAGTTATGACCGTTGTGGTTCATGTCATGCCACCACTCAATGGGAATCATATTACTCATGTTATAAATATATATATTGCATTCACATGATCTTATTAATTTGACACCCCACATCAAGATAAAAATTTATGTGAAGCAACATTATTTGTGTCTTGCTGCAAAAGGTTTCTGGATGCATCAATGCTCGACTTCCTCCTTAAACGATCTGCTAGAGCAACATAAGTAACTTGAACTACCAACTGGAACCCAAAATCATGAAGGGTAGGTATCCGTAAGGGGAAACTGAAATACTCTCACCTACATCCCCCAGTCAGCCTAAATCCAAATGGGCCTACCCAGATATGTACAAAATCATACCTCTCTTTCCATTTGAGAAAAGAACATGAAACCAGACATTGCCCTCTTGGGTGCATTTGGGTCCTTTTTCTTTTTCTGCTTTTTCTTTTTTCCATCTTCATCAGCATCTTTTGATCTCTTTTTCGAAGTAGATGCCTTAGAAGGCAGCTCCTTCTTTGATTCCTTTTTGGCAGGCTTCTGAAAATCAACCACCATTGAAGTGTTAGATATGTTAAAGATTAGTAGAGGGAAGTAACCATTGTCACCAGATTATACCACAAGACAGCAAAGGCAAATAAAGTGAATCACTTGCCTCTTTCTCATCACCACTTATACTAGCATCAGAATCATCTCCTCCAGAATCATCAGTTGGAGAGCCTTCATCATCCTTGTCAGCAACAAAATCTTCATCCTGCAGATTATTTATCACATGGAATTTAGTACTGCATAGTGATATCTGGCCCTGAACACTATTTAGCATGATTCGGTCTTGCATATAACAAGATAGCTGCTATATTAAAAAATAGACACATGTAGTGTAAAAAATTATACATTTAAAAATGTTTTATAATGTAGAGGATAATGCATCACAAAAATGTTTAAAAAACCTACAATTATACAAGTAAACATTATAAGTAATAATCCACAACAATAACAACAGTTTATCCCACTAGATGAGGTCAGCTATGCGGATCAAGTGATGCAATTGCGCCTTGCCATAGACCATGTCTATGCTCAGCCCTTCGATGCTAAAAGTCTTTTGATAATTTCAAATAGTTTTCTTGGGTTAATAATCAAAATTTGTAATTTACACTTTAAATACATGATAGCTATTAATCTAATATATAAATAATAATAAGTCGATGATAATAAAATGATGTCTCCTAAACTACAAGAAAAACACCATTTAAATATATGCTATGAGAAGTTAAGGATAGGACACAGAGTGAAATGAAAAATTTAGGCACCTCCTCGTCACTTTCATCACCGGCTTCATTTCTGATGCGCTCGAGATGTGGATCAACAGCATCATCATCATCATTCTCAAGAACCTTAGCCATACCAACAGATCCTGGTTGGGCATCTCCTAAGTTCATAATTTTCAATCCCTTTGAACTGCATTTGAAGGAAAAACATGAAAAGTTAATAAAATAAGTAGTTACTTGTGCACATATGTAACAATGTGGCATGTAACTGACATTTACCTGATAAAACCATACAAATTGTGGTACTCATTTCTTTGAATATTACGAAAAAGATGCTCTTGATCAGACTTTAGTCTGACCAGAAGGTCAAAATAATGCATATTTGAACCACCAGCACCATGCCGCTGAAATTCAACATAGTCGATCTAATAGAAAAGACAGAACAATTAACCTCCAATATATATTCTCATTTGCATGTCAAATAGTAAACTATATATGTTCATCTGTGAGCATACTGGATTTTACCTCTTCATGAAGAATAAGAGTTGGAGGTTTAGGAAGAAAGAAGAAACTCTTCTCAAGGGGATAAAGAATTCCATCTTCAGCTTTTAAAGATGATTTCACTGCATAACCATCGTGGCAACTTCTAAATTTTCCTGGTTTGGTAACCTTGGCACCAGACAAACCACGCAATATTGTTGTGAACACTTCATGCATGAGCCCCTGATTATTAAATAGGAAATAATCATCAATTATTCTATCACATGTAATAGGCATAGCAACCAGTTCCATGAATTCTTGCATCATTTAAGATATCCAAAATGTTCTCTCTTATTTTCCCATACAGTGAAGTACTGTGCGGTTAAGCATCTATTAATAACAGTCTAGCCAAATACCTTATAGGATAACTCCAACTTGTCCTTGTACTTGCTGTTATAAAGATCTTCACTCATAGCCAACTCACTTTGAACAACATAATCAGTTTCAAACTATATAGATCAAACCAAAACAAAAAGACTGTTAGATCCAGAAGCAAGGAATATATGTATCCACTCAACTGGTACACCATTTTAACAATGATACCTGCATTACAATATGAGGGTACAGAGTTTGTCCTTTCCGAATAGGTGGGTCCAGACTAATAATAACGAACGTATGTGGCTGATTAGACTAGGGGTACATACAAATAAGAAACATGAGAATTGTCAGTATACTATAACAAGTCAGGATGAAAGGGACATCAACTAAAGAGATGGCTAGCTAGCTGCATCAAAGTGTTATTTGTAAATACAAGAATGCAAATGATCAAGGAATAAACCTTGGGAAGTAAAAATAGGCGAACTACACTGCTATACTGGATTTTGAAATCATTAGCCTGTCCCTGAAGCCGCAAGAATGAAAGATGTAGCTCAACACTATATCTTCCCCTACAAAAAAGTAGAACTTTTGGTTAAAAAAAGACCAACTAATTCTTTTCCTGAATTGAGACATCGAATCAATAGAAACAGGGTAACAACAATAAGAAGCAAAAAGTGTTTGAACCATTCATGTGTGTTTAAATCTATATGTACATGTGAAGACATTACCTAGGTGTGAGGATCGCAATACCCTCAAATGTGACAACAGCATCTTCACCTCCAGCACCAACATCAGCCATGGACATGATTTTGTCATGGAAAACCTTACACCAACAAGAGTGTGCAAATGTCAGCTAAGTAGAAGTTATAACCACAACAGATGTCATCAAATGATGAAAAATCACCTGAGCAGGAGGTCGATTTTCATCACCAACAAACTGCGTGTTAGAATTTGGGATGTGGAAACTTATCTCCATCAATGAATCTTTCTGAGACCATAACATACATAATATTAGACAACAACAACAACAACAACAATAATAATAATAATAATAATAGTCCAGACTAAGCTTAGATTACGAATATTCTTTACAAATTAGCTGTGTTATTCTTGACTCTATGAACACTGCATTGTCCTATGGCCTAGTCTATCTAGAACAAGCTTTCTGAAATCTTTAGTGTGGTGAGTTTGCCCAATGGTTTCTCTCACCAAGTTCACAGGGTTTGGCTCTTGTAAAGAAGTAAATATATTGTGCCAATCCTTAGTTTTTGCTAATCTTTGGTGGACTCGATTACAAAAGAATGAAAGAATTTTTATGGAGTCCTTTTCAACTATAAACTTTATTAGAGTCAAGAATAACTCTTTTCACGTCCTTTTGGTGCTCTTTTCAATGTCAATTTAATGTGTTTATTTATCCTGATACAAAGGCATCAACATGAGTTGTTACACATTTTATTTTAGCATTTCATTCTAGATTTTTGTTTCTTTGTAAGGATGCCAAAAATTTCCCTTTTCTTATGTGTATGTACCTCATTGGCTCCAGTTGTGTCATCCACATGAAACTCCAAGATCACATCATTTTTCCCCTGAAGCTGTGTCTGAGAGACATCAGCTAAAGACACTTCAAAAGCTTGTTTTGAACCAACCATGAAAGCCAGCATATTTCCTGAAACAGAACAAAAGTTCAGGAATATTCACACAGCACAAAAATAGTGAACCCAAGTATATCAAAAAGGATGCAGCATAAACTGAAAGGACACATTCGATTGCAAAGGGAAAAACCAAGAATAAAAGTTCCTCTATGAAAACCCCACTCCTCAAATGATTTTTTCTTCAGATTTTCACAAGATCAAAGTATAAAATAAAGTGATATCTAATTTTACACCTAAATTGCACCTAGTGGGGTAATCTCAGATATTGATACTTAAATTTGTAAGAGAATTCAAACTTAAAAATAAAAAATAAGAAAAAACCATCAAATTAAGAACCAAGGAAAAAGAAAAAAGAAGGAACTAGTTCATGAACTCATGGTAATCTCCAAACACACAATTTTCTGAAAGTATTAGGTTTAGCAAGTATGGATGGCAAAGCAGAATGCTTGAGACACACAGAACGATCAAGAGGGAAAAGATTACAACACATTAATTCATGTATATATCACTAACCATTTAGATCAACTTCTCCCCAGTTGCGCCCACTTACAGAAAGCTGCTTCTCCTCTACTGCTATCCCACATGTATTTTGGAAAAAATTGGTCAAATTTGAAACATCCTGCCAGAATTGTACAAATTAACTCCATAACAAAGATCTTTTAATAACTGAATGATTCTCTTGATCACAAAAGTATGTAAATGCACATTCAAAAGGGATGGAGAGAAACCTGGTCACGGAAACCAGTGAACTTGTAAAACAAACCGTCCTTGATCTGAACACCTAGTTGATTAGTCCTTGGAACCTTCATCCATGTCACTCCCATTATGTCAGCTTTATCGACTTCAATCAATTTACCACCCCCCTGTCTCTTCCATATAATACCTCCTGAATATATCTTCATCTGCCCTGGATTCTGCAACCCCAATCACACGAAAAGAAGTATTATACATAATAATTTCTGGTTTCTCCGCAATTATTCACTTATTCACATAAGCTTTACTCTTCTCTTCTTATAAGAACTAATGTAACTAATTGTATTGTTTGAAAAAGTTAGCAACAAAAAATTGATCAAACAAAGCTTGCCATGGAACAGGTAAATAGGTAATGCAACCATGATTAAGGGAGCAGATTCAACGTTACCCTATATGTATGAATTGAAGAGAAATGATATTTGTACCACCCTTTACGCCCTAGTGTTCATCAATCGAGTTCAGACAATTTTTTTATCTTCTTCGAATTCTTATCAATCACTCGTGGTTCAAACTCACAAAATGATTTCGTTCCATTCTCTACTTTCTACTTCGCTACTTTCCCCTAACTCTCAAAAAGTTCCCTATAGTAGTCACTAAAAACCAAAAAACTTTAACCTATTCACAACGTAATGTTCTTTCTTAAACTAAACCCTAAGCACAAAAGACGAAAAACAAAAGTAAGTAACACAGAATAAAACCCTAAGATTTGCTCGCTAAACCAGCTGGTTTCAGGTTCCCGTTTCGCTTTTTCACATCGTCACATCAAATTCCACACAAAAAAAATTAAAAAAAAATCCCAAAAAAAAAAAAAAAAAAAAAAAAAAAAAAAAAAACTCCACATAACACTTAAATGACTTATGATGAAAGAAAGCTCATAAAGACAATCCACCAATGATCATTTGATTATTAAGCTTTTCATAACTCTCTTCCCTAAATACCCTCTTCACACCTTTTCATAACTCTCTTCCCTAAATACCCTTCACCAATCACCTCAATCACGGTTCCCGTTTCGCTTTTTCACATCGTCACATCAAATTCCACACAAAAAAAATTAAAAAAAAATCCCAAAAAAAAAAAAAAAGAAAGTAAAATTCCAGTAGCAAAAGAAAGCCGCCAAACAAGGGCAGCAGTGAGTGATACAGATAAGGCGAAGAAATCAAACATTTCGTGGAAAATTTCAATGCTGGTTGCAGCGAAATTCAAAACCAGGGTTTAGAAAACAAAAAAGCAAGAACAAAATCGTGGTTCCAGAAAGGGAAAAAACATGAATAAAAAAGAAAAGAAAGAACCGAAAGAAATTAGAAGATTATGGAGATTGATGGAGAGAGCTTACAGTGCCTCCGCGGCCACCGAGGGTGATGTTGTTGAATTGATGACCATCCGCCATGGCCCTTACAAAAACTGATGCTGCTGTTGTCGATGTTCGAGGGTAAGAGTGAGGGTGAGGACGTTGGCAATGAAAATGTCTCTCGTATTTATTTCATCAAAGGTAGCGCAAGCGCGAACGGTACTATTTAATGGACCACATGAGCCGGTCAGGTCCGTATTTTAGATAGACCGGACCGAGTCATATTTTTTAACCGCCATTTGATGATTATTATGTAATGAGTAAAATGTTGTAGAATAAATAAATAAATAAATAAGGAAGAGGAAATAGATATAAAATAAAGAAATATAAATAGATAGTTTTAATATTAATATTATATATATCATATAATTATTTAATATAATAAAAATGATTCATATATTTAAATATATGTAGCAACGTAAAAGAGATGAAGAAATATTAGTAATGTATAGAAAAAGTATTATTTGTTGTAGAATAAAGAGAGAGAGAGAATAATATTTGTTATTGATCTATTATTCACGGAGGCTTAATCTCCTATTTATATACATAAGGGACTTCATTTTCAACTCTCAATTAATATGAATTCATCTTTGGAAAGATGATTCTTTTAATTAACCGCCTAAGTCATAAATGGGCATCCACACATTTGTTCTTATCACAATACTCCCCTTGGATGACCATTTAGAATTATGTCTCGTTAAAACCTTACTAAAGAAAAACCTAATGGGAAAAAACTTTAGTGAAGGAAAAAGAATACATTATCCTTTGTGATGGGAACTGCCTCGTTAAAAACCTTGTCAAGAAAAATCCAATGGGAAAAAACCTGACCAATGAAAAAAGAGTACAGTCTCCCCCTCTTGTCGACATCATTTAATGTCTCGAAATCGGCTCATCCCAATCTCATGTACTAATCTTTCAAAGGAGGATTTTGGAAGTGACTTTGTAAATAAATTTGCCAGATTATCACTTGAGCGGATCTGTTGGACATCAATTGTCCATTGATTTTGAAGATAATGAGTGAAGAAGAACTTGGGAGAAATATGCTTTATTCTATCACCTTTGATGTATCCGTCTTTAAGTTGAGCAATGCATGCTGTATTATCTTCAAACAGGACAGTTGGAGCTATCTTATGATCAATCAGTCCACATGATGACAGAATATATTGGATCAAATTTCTGAGCAAAAAACACTCGCGACTTGTTTCATGAATCGCTAGTATTTCGGTATGATTAGAGGATGTTGTAGCAATCGTCTGTTTCGTGGACCTCCATGATATAGCTGTACTACCATATGTGAACATGTAACCTGTTTGAGACCTCCCTTTATGTGGATCAGACAAGTATCCAGCATCTGCATAGCCAACTAGTTGTGACTTGGATTCATAGGGATAAAATAATCCTATATCAATCGTTCCATGAAGATATCAAAAGATTTGTTTGATTCCACTCCAATGTCTTCTGGTTGGAGAGGAATTATACCTTGCTAGTAAGTTCACAGCAAATGATATATCGAGTCGTGTATTATTAGCAAGATACATTAGCGCTCTAATGGCACTGAGATATGGTACTTCGGGACCAAGTATATCTTCATTTTTTCTTTTAGGACAGAATTAATCCTTTTCCACATCCAAAGATCTTACGATCATTGAGGTACTTAAGGGATGTGACTTATCCATATAAAATCTCTTCAAGATTTTCTCTGTCTATGTTGTTTGATGAATAAAGATCCCACTTTTTATATGCTCGATCTGCATGACGAGACAAAATTTAGTCCTTCCAAGATCTTTCATCTCAAACTCTTCTTTTAGAATTTTATAATTGTTGGAATCTCTTCAGGAGTTCCAATGATATTTAAATCATCAACGTACACAGCAATTATAATGAATCCAGATGCAGATTTCTTTATGAAAACATACGGGCAGATATCATCATTCTTGAATCCATTTTTGGCCAGATACTCAGTAAGACGATTATACCACATTCGTCCAGATTGCTTTAGACCATATAAAGATCTTTGCAATTTAACTGAGTATAACCCCTGTGAATATTCATTGGATGGTTTAGATATCTTTAGTCCTTCAGGGACTTTCATATAGATATCCCGATCTAATGAGCCGTATAAGTAGGCTGTTACTACATCCATTAAATGCATATGCAGTTTATGATATGCAGATAAACTGACCAAATAACGCAATGTTATCGCATCCACTACAGGGGAATACATTTCTGCATAATCTATACCGGGCTTTTGTAAAAAACCTTGTGCCACAAGTCAGGCTTTGTAGCGCACAACTTTATTTTTCTCATTTCATTTTCTCACAAATACCCACCTGTATTCAATAGGTTTTACATCTTCAGGTGTACGGACTACATGTCCAAAGACTTCACGTTTTGCAAGTGAGTCTAATTCAGCCTTCATGGCTTCTTCCCATTTTGGCCAATCATTTCTTTGTCGACATTCTTCGATTGATCTTGACTCAAGATCCTTATTTTCATGCATTATATTCAATGCCACATTATATGCAAATATTTCATTGACAATTGTCTTATTTCGATCCCATTTTTCTCCTGTAAAGACATAATTTATCGAGATCTCGTCATTTTCACAATTTTCAGGTACCTGAACGTCTTCTGGCGTTAAAACTATATCAGAATTTTGGACAACTGCAGGTGTCTTTACTATGTCTTTTTCAACAGGAATAGTATTTACCTCTTTTCTCTTTCGAGAATTTTTTTTCTTTGGAACCGACAGGCCTACCACGCTTCTGGCGTGTATTTGCTTCGGTGGCAATTTGTCCAACTGGGACATCAATTCGAATTGGGGCATTTTTCGCTAGTATATAAGATTTGGTTATCCTCTTTCAGGCAATTCATTTGCCATTCTTTACAAATGTATAATCTTTTGAACTTCTAGTTCACATTGCCCTGATCGACGATCTAAATGATGATGCATTCCAATTGAGTTTCTTTTCAGGAAGCTTATTCTCTCCCCCTAATTTTGAAAATTTTAATTCATCAAAATGATAATCCGCAAATCGGGATTTAAATACATCCCCAGTTTATATCTCAAGATACCTTATTATAAAGGGAGAATTATATCTAACATATATCCTCAATTTTCTTTGGGGTCCCATTTTGGTGTGATTAGGTGGTGCAATGGAAATATATATCGCACACCCGAATATTCTTAAATGGGAAACATTTGGCTGCTGGCCAAAAGCTAATTGCATAGCAGAGAACTGATGGTAACTCGTTGGCCTCAAACGAATAAGTGCTGCGGCATGTAAAATAACATGCCCCCAAATCGAGGTTGAGAGATTCGTTCTCATAAGTAAGGGTCTAGCAATTAATTGGAGGCGTTTAATAAGTGATTCTGCTAACCCATTTTGTGTGTGAACATAAGCTACTGGATGTTCAACACTTATTTCATTAGCCATACAATAAGCATCAAAAGTTTGGGAAGTAAATTCACTAGCATTATCAAGACGAATTACTTTGATTGAATTTTCTGAAAATTGTGCTTTTAATTGAATAATTTGAGCTAGTAATCTCGCAAACGCCAGGTTGCGAGAAGACAATAAGCACACATGTGACCATCTCGAAAATGCATCTATCAGGACCATAAAATATCTAAAAGATTCACATGGTGGATGAATAGGTCCACGTATATCACCTTGAATCCTTTCTAAGAATTCAGGGGACTCAAATCCAATCTTTACTGGTGATAGCTTTAAAATTAACTTCCCTTGAGAACAGGCAGCACAACAAAATTCACTAGATTTAAGAATCTTCTGGTTCTTTAGTGAATGTCCATGGGAGTTTTCAATAATTCTCGGCATCATGGTTGTTCGCGGATGACCCAATCGGTCGTGCCAATTTATGAATTCATTTGGGTTAGTAAACTTCTGATTTACAGTGGCATGTGATTCAATTGCATTAATCTTGATATAATATAACCCAGATGAAAGTGAGGGTAACTTTTCTAATATAACCTTTTTATTTGAATCATGAGTTGTGATACATAAGTACTCATGATTTCCCTCATTCATAGTCTCAATATGATATCCATTTCAGCGAATATCTTTAAAGCTCAACAAGTTTCTCAGAGACTTGGTAGATAATAGTGCATTATTTATTATGAATTTTGTTCCTCCAGGAAACAAAATTATAGCTCTTCCGGAGCCTTCAATCACATTGCCTGAGCCAATAATAGTATTAACATATTCTTCTTTTGGCACAAGATGGGTAAAATATATATTACTTTTAAGAATAGTGTGCGAAGTTGCACTATCCGCAAGGCATACATCCTCATTATATATCCTTGCCATTTTCTTTAAAGACAAATAATTATAATAAAATGAGTAGAAATACACATGCAATAGTTTTGAAATTCATAAATATCATATTTGAAATTCAGATGCATAAAAATAAAACTTAACAAAAATTTATGAATACTTAACAAACTCACATATTAAACTATTCCATCATTGATCAAATAACCAATATTTCCTTCAGAATCCTTAAAGAAATTAGATACATCATAATGAGTGGTGGAATTTTCATCATTTGAAACAAAATTTGTTTCCTTTTCTTTATCATCCTTTTTCAAGGATGCTTGATAAAGATCAACTAGGTGCATTGGGGTACGACAGGTATATGACTAATGGCCCTTTCCACCACAACGGAAGTATTTATCCTCAATTGATTTACTTTGCCCATTGTTTCTTTCTTTATCCCACTTCTGGTGAGATCCTTTCTTATGAATATAATTTTTCTTCCTTCCATAGTTTTTTTTATTACCAAAATCTTGCCATTTACCTCTTCTGGAGTTATGATTTACCGCATTTGCTTCAGAAAACGGGACGGCGCCAGCTGGGCACACTTCATGATTTCTTAAGAGCAACTCATTGTTGCGTTCAGCAACAAGAAGGCAAGAAATTAGTTCAAAATATTTTTTTTAAATCATTTTTCTCGATACTGCTACTGCAGGAGCACATTCAAGGCATAGAAAGTCGAGAAAGTTTTCTCTAACATATCGGGCTTGAGGAAGTACCACCGTCTTTTGATGATTGTACCTTTCTTCAAGGTCTTTTCACAGATCTACAGGATCTTTTAATGTGAGATATTCATTTTTCAATCATACGTCAAGATGACGCTGAAGGAAAATCATGGCTTTGGCTTTATCCTTCTAGGATACATTATTTTCAGCCTTAATGGTATCTCCAAGATCTATTGAATCAAGATGGATTTTATCATCTAGTATCTATGATAAATAATTGTTTCCAAATATATCAAGAGCATTAAATTTAAGATGAGAGAGCTTCGACATAATGAAAATTTGTTACCTGAGTCTTCCTAAATATTTTATCAGAGTCTCGTGCTGATAACGTGTTGTAGAATAAATAAATAAGGGTAAAGTATATTTTTTGTCCCTAAAGTTTGACAAAAGTTTCAAAAATACCCCTAAGTTTTATTTTGTTTCAATTTTGTCCTAAAAGTTTTCGATTTGCTTCAAATATACCCCGAACGGCTAATTTTTCAAAAAATTTAAGACCAATTCAACAACAATTTCATAAGAATAACCCTCAATACAAGCAAATCAAGCATATTTTTCATGCATTATTGTTAGATTGGTCTTAATTTTTTTTAAAATTTAGCCGTTAAGGGTATATTTGATGCAAATCAAAAACTTCTAGGACAAAATTGAAACAAAATAAAACTTAAGGGTATTTTTAAATTTTTTGCTAAATTTCAGGGACAAAAAATATACTTTACCCAATAAATAAATAAGAAAGAGGAAATAGATATAAAATAAAGAAACATAAATAGATAGCCTTAGTATTAATATTATATCTAGCTACCAATATAATTACTCAATATAATAAAGATGATTCATATATTTAAATATATGTAGCAACGTAAAAGAAAGGAAGAAATATTAGTAATGTATAGAAGAAATATTATTTGTTGTAGAATAAAGAGAGAGAGAATAGTATTTGTTATTGATGTATTATTCACGGAGGCTTAACCTCCTATTTATACACATAAGGAGACTTTATTTTCAACTCTCAATTAATATGAATTCATCTTTAGAAAGATGATTCCTTCAATTAACCGCCTAAGTCATAAATGGGCATCCACACATTTGTTCTTATCACAACATAAAAACCCTTTTTCGATCCTTGATTGTTTATTTGATGGGCATTGTATTCTTTAACAATTATAAAAATATAAATTAATTTTTAACTATTTTTATATTTGTTCAATTCAATTCCTAATAAAAAAAAGACAAATNATACATTATGTAATATAATCTCTAATACATTTTATTTTCTAATATGTTTGGTAGTCCATTAGACCGATTGAAGAGATATCGTTGGAGGTGAGAATCAGAACCTAAATGAGAGAGTCGAAGTGAGATATCGAGACTGTGAGTCGTCGGTTGGTCGGCGAATGGGTCACCTGCAAGGATATTCTGATGCTAAAGTAAGAGTCCGTACGATGAGGCGGCTAATTAGGGTTACATAGCTAAGGAGAGGGGTAGGTCCCTCTCCTTTTATCCCAGATTATATGGGTGGGCCCTCTTTCGTCAGCGCCCAACCCCTCAGAAGCTTCCACCAACTGTCAGGATCTATTCGAGAGATCAAGGCACGTGCAGGACGTCATGTCGTACGGACGGGGAGTGGGTCTATTTGGTGGACCCCCATCTGTCGGCCTGAGCAAGAACGGTGCCCTAAATGCATCAAGTTGCGAGACTCGCGACTGGTGCATTCGCTCTGCCCGTGTCCTCGTGAGAGGCGATATTCTCCCCACGTGTCTTTGCCGGCATGATTTTTACTCTTCTAGCACCTTCCTCAGCCGTGGGGGTTGCCCCCAGCCCTTTGTTTGAGGGTGCCGCTTCGGTTGTTGTGCTGGACGCATTAAATGCGCTTTTAAATATGATTTGAAAGCTTGTAGAAAGGTCCATTATACCCCTAACCTTTCGCGCTTCTTATTTCTTAGTAGCAGTTGTCATCCCTCTTCATATCATCATTTTCATTTTCTTCTTTCCTCATTCTTATAACTGCTTGTCACCCTCTACTTTTCTTACCTATTCTCATCGCTTCTTCAGGGGTCTTTTTCATGTGGAGTGACCCTCCTGCAGAGTTATCCAGAGACATTCTAGTGGTCTCAGAGACTCCATCATAAAATATCTGCAGTTGAAACCAATTTGAGAACATATCAGGAGGACACTTCTTGAGCATCAACTTATATCTCTCCCAGGCTTTATAGAGAGACTCACCCTCTCTCTACCTGGAAGTTTGGATATCTGTCCTCAGCTTAGTCAGCCTTTGAGGTAGAAAGAATTTGGTCAGAAACCTATTGACCACCTTATCCCAAGTGTCCAAGCTCTCATTGGGTTGAGTGTCAAGTCACTATTTAGCTCAATCCCGTATAGCAAATGAAAATAGAAGTAGCTTGTAAACATCAGGATGGACCTCATTAGTTTTCACAGTATCAAAGATCTGCAGGAGATTAGAAATAAACAGATTCGGATCCTCCCCGAAGGCCTCTAAGGTTGATACCAGAAGGATTGAGTTAAAGAACCAATGCACCAAATATAGCCGTTTTTTAGCCTACTAGCTATCTTTGTGATGTTGCGCCATATACTCGAAACTTGCATAGGACACTTAAGATCCAAACCCAGGCTTTCTTGAACATATTTAGCTAGCATTATGCGCACCCATAATCTGTCCCTTCCATGAAAGAGCTGCCAAACCAGTTTGCCAAGAAGGGCAGTATTAACACACTGAGCGTCGCAAACAACAAGCCCACCATACCTCTTAGGCATAATCATAGTATCCCAATTCAATAACAGAAATTGCACATAACAGAATCAATCTTAGAACACACCTTGTTGGGGAAGAAGACCTGCATCTGGTATATAGGTAGAGAAGCTGCCACAGATTTCATAAGACATAATCTACCGGCCCTATTAAGAAGCCAACCATTCCAGCTAGACAATCTGCTCTTAATTTTCTCCACCACCTCTAAGCAAGCCGCTCTAGATGCCTTCAGATGATTGAGGTTAACCCCCAAGTACTTGCCCAAATTATTACTAAATCTAATAGATGACTGGTGCGGAATTTATAACCACAAAGTATCCGGCAAGTGCACCGGGTCGTACCAAGTAATACCTTACGTGAGTAAGGATCGATCCCACGAGGATTGATGGATTAAGCAACAATAGTGTTTGATAGGATTAGTTAGACAAACAGAAAATAGTGTTTGGAAGTTCAAAAGCATTAAAAAATAAAGAAGAGTTTGAAGACAGGCAGGTGAATAGGTAAGGAATAAAATATGAAGAAATAGTTAAGGCTTCAGAGTTATCTATTTTTCGCATTGACTTTTCTTATTAACTATTTTAATTATGCAAGATTTAATTCATGGCAAACTACATGTGACTAGACCCTAATTCCTTAGACCTTCCTAGTCTTCTCTAAAATTCATCAACAGCCAATTCCTTAGTCAATTAATTCCAATTAAAGGGTGATGATCAAATTCCAGTTTATATGCCACAAAAACTCTAATTACCCAAAAATAAAAGGATTATATATCACGTATCCCGTTAATCCAGATAATTAAAATTTAGGAGAATTTGTTTTCAAGCTGTTGTTCAAGTAAAGAGTTTTTCCAAGTTATACAAGAACTCAAATAGAAAGAGGGTCATATTTCCGTTCCACCCAAATTCATAAATTAAAGACGAAAACAATTCTTAAATATAAATCAAGATATTAATTAAAATAGAGAAACAATAAAATCAATCTATACAATAGATAGAGCTCCTAACCTTAACAATGGAGGTTTAGTTGCTCATGGAAAAGAGAAAATAAGGATTCAGGTAAAATGTACTGAGTTCCAATCTGATGGATCTGAATCCCCTAGGGAAGGAAAGTTTCTCCCTTTTATAACTAATCCTAATAAATTTAAAATCAAAATATCTAAAACTAAAAATAATATCTTTTCCTAAAAATAATATTTGAATTTAAATTAGAATTAATTATAGCAATCAGCAAATCTTCAATTGATGGATGGGGACCACTTAGCTTCACTTGGATCCACGCCTAACTTGGGATTAGCAGCATGAATTGGAGTTTAGTTGAGTGAAGTTGCACCTAACTTGGGCTTTAGTGCGCCTAACTTGAAGTGGGCAAGACCAATCTCGCGAATTGTTGTTGTGTCTTGCGCCTAACTTGAGAAATCTCAAGTTAGGCACAGCCTTGGCAGCGAGTTCAGAGAAGAAGTATGAACTATTATATATTGTTAGAAAGCTCTGGAAGTTAGCTTTCCAACGCCACTAGAATCACGTCCATTGGACCTCTGTAGCTCAAGTTATTCAGGTTTGAGTGCAGAGAGGTTAGGGTTGACAGCATCATTTGCCTTCATCTCTTCTTCTGTAGAAACTCCATCAAATCCAACTGAATGCTACCTAAAATAAATAGAATTGCACAAGACTCAAAGTATCATCTATAGTGGCTAAAAGATAATTAATTCTTGATTAAACTCAACAATTTAAATGCAAATTCACTAGGAAAAGATAGGAAAGATGCTCGCGCATCACAACACCAAACTTGAATTGTTGCTTGTCCTCAAGCAACCAAAAATAATGTAAGCTTAGGATGTGAATTTGCTTGAGAATGAGAGTTCGATTAAGCTCGTGTCTCTTCTTGTAGTGGGGTTTACAACTGTAATCCTGAATAATTTTGGCATCTCACTTTATCCTTTGAAGTTCAGAATGATTGGCATCCATAGGAACTCAGAATTCAGATAGTGTTATTGATTCTCCTAGTTCAGTATGTTGATTCTTGAACACAGCTATGAGTCTTGGCCGTGACCCTAAGCATTTTGTTTTTCAGTATTACCACCAGATACATAAATGTCACAGACACATAACTGGGTGAACCTTTTCAGATTGTGACTCAGCTTTGCTAGAGTCCCCAGTTAGAGGTGCCCAGAGTTCTTAAGCACACTCTTTTTGCTTTGGATCACGACTTTAACCGCTCAGTCTCAAGCTTTTCACTTGACACCTTCACGCCACAAGCACATGGTTAGGGACAGCTTGATTTAGCCGCTTAGGCCAGGATTTTATTCCTTTGGGCCCTCATATCCATTAATGCTCAAAGCCTTGGATCCTTTTTACCCTTTGCCTTTAAAGGGTTCTTGGCTTTTTCTGCTTGCTTTTTATTTTTTAATTTTTTTTATTTATATATTTTTTTTCCGCAAGCTTCGTGTTTTTCACTGCTTTTTCTTGCTTCAAGAATCAATTTTATGATTCTTCAGATTATCAATAACATTTCTCTTTTTTTTCATCATTCTTTTAAGAGCCAACAATTTTAACATTCATAAACTTCACTATCAAAAATATGCACTGTTCATGTCATGCATTCAGAGTCACAGAAAATACCACCACATTTGAATAAATGAGACTACTCTAAAAATTAAACTCAAATTCTTATGCACTACATCTGTTTTTCTTTCTTTTTGATTTCAAGCTCAGTGGGCAATACATGAGACATCTTTCAGAATTTAAAGCACTTAATAAAAAATTAAACTAGAACCTATGAATCTACTAATAAAGGATCATGCAATAAACAAAATGAAGTAGCAGAAAACCGGAACATAACATAATAAAAACGGGAAGGAATAAAGAAAATAAAAGGAACTCAACCACCTTAGTTATCCGAGCGGTCGTTTTATTCTTCAGGTTGTGCTCCTTTGTGAAGATGATTCACCTCCTTTAGTGCCATAAAAATAAACAGAAAACCCTTAAGCGAAGCGTCAACACCAAACTTAAAGGTTTGCTTGTCCTCAAGCAAGGAAGAACTGAAAATAAAAACAAATAGTAAGAGGAAAGAAGTATATAAGGATAAAAGAACAAGAGAGAATTAGGATTTTGGGGGGGTGAATGATTTGAAATCAAGCGCTGAGGTGTTCGGTTCCTGTGATAAAATAGCTGCATGATCTAGGAGAACTTTTAGTTAAATCAAATAAGTAAGAAAACTACCACTAATAAAAATAAAACAAAATAAAGCTAAGAATGAAAAGGAATGATCATACCACGGTGGGTTGTCTCCCACCTAGCACTTTTAGTTAAAGTTCTTAAGTTGGACATGTGGTGAGCTCCTTGTCATGGTGGTTTGTGCTTGTACTGATCCGGAAATCTCCACCAATGTTTGTAATTCCAATGGCCACCGGGATTCCAAACTAGGCGCATAACGCCTTCGAGCAAGTTGAAGCAAGTGACAAGGCCCCAATAGTGTTGATTGTGAGAATGAATTCCAGGGTCCTAAACCTTGCTTTTACACTCGTCTTCTTGTGGATCACCATTGTTCCCACCGGGTGGCAAGCAATCTGAATTCTCATAGAGACATCCAAACAACCTTCTAGACCCATTCAATTGAGCTCTACACCAATCCTTGCACTTCACTTTGGAGCATGCAATCATATTGAACCTTGCTTGACAACTCTCACCACTAACTATCTTCCTCTTACTCTTAATGTCACAAAGAGCTCTAAGTTGACCATCTGTCTCCAGTAGCCCATATTCAAGTGGGAACGTAAAGGTTAAGGATAGGAATTTTACCTACTTGAATGTTGTATTGGATGATGATGGCTTTGGGAGAGGTCTTGCAAGCTCCACTCCCTTGTGTTCTTCTTTGAATTCTTCCACTTCTTTGTAGGCTTCCTCAATTTCAACCTCTTCCTCTTGGTAGCTGTCTTCTAATTCAATCTCTTCTTCATTGCTTACCAAGGACATGAGAGGTTGTGCATCTTCCTCCTTTGTGGGTGCATCTTCCTCCTTTGTTTTTGCATCTTCCTCTTCTTCCATGTGTGAGGATGGAAAGTTCTCTAGTTCACTGGAGTATGAACTCTTTTGGTTGATCTCCTCACTTTCTTCTATAGGATCTTGTATTATATCTCTTGGGAAGGAATTTGCTTGCTCCTCTTCCTGTGGTTTGATAATCAACTGCACATGCTTCTCTACATTTTTGACACTTGTCTTTATATCATGTAAGAATTCTTTCATGAGAAGCTCAAGATCTGATGGTATTTGAGATGAATAAGAAGGAGGTGGCTCTTGATATGAATAAGAAGGAGATGATGGTTCTTGATATGGATAGAGAGGTGGCGGTTCTTGGTATGGGTAGAAGGATGATGGTTCACGATACGGATAGAGAGGTGGTGGTTCTTGATATGAATATGGAGATGGAGGTTCTTGATAGTTGGAACATAGAGCATTGAAGTTTCTTTGGTTTTGACTTTGTCAACCAAAATTTGGGTAGTTCCTCCATCTACAATCATATGAATTACTACTTGGGTGTGAGTAGTAACCCATATGATCTCGCTCCATTATTTTTCCTTAGCACAAAACACCAAAAAGGATTAAACGCACCATGTGGTAAACAGGAAAGCAAAGAAGAAAGAACAGAATTCTAAAAATTAAAATAAGAAAAATTAAAATAAAACTAACTAGAAAACACCAAACTTAATTTCAGAAATTAAAAAAAAATATTAATACTATTTTATTTAATTATTAAAATTTTTTTTGTTAAAAATAGAAATAAAATAAAACTAATAAATATTGAAAAATAAAGGAAAATTTAAATTTTTTTTTTGAAAAATAATAAAACAATATTTAAATAATATTAAAATTAAAACGCCTAATCTAAACAATCAAATAACTAATAGTTGTTAATCACAGTCAATTTCCGGCAATAGTGCCAAAAACTTGGTGCGGAATTTATAACCACAAAGTATCTGGCAAGTGCACCGGGTCGTACCAAGTAATACCTTACGTGAGTAAGGGTCGATCCCACGAGGATTGATGGATTAAGCAACAATAGTGTTTGATAGGATTAGTTAGACAAACAGAAAATAGTGTTTGGAAGTTCAAAAGCATTAAAAAATAAAGAAGAGTTTGAAGACAGACAGGTGAATAGGTAAGGAATAAAATATGAAGAAATAGTTAAGGCTTCAGAGTTATCTATTTTTCGCATTGACTTTTCTTATTAACTATTTTAATCATGCAAGATTTAATTCATGGCAAACTACATGTGACTAGACCCTAATTCCTTAGACCTTCCTAGTCTTCTCTAAAATTCATCAACAGCCAATTCCTTAGTCAATTAATTCCAATTAAAGGGTGATGATCACATTCCAGTTTATATGCCACAAAAACTCTAATTATCCAAAAATAAAAGGATTATATGTCACGTATCCCGTTAATCCAGATAATTAAAATTTAGGAGAATTTGTTTTCAAGCTGTTGTTCAAGTAAAGAGCTTTTCCAAGTTATACAAGAACTCAAATAGAAAGAGGGTCATACTTCCGTTCCACCCAAATTCATAAATTAAAGACGAAAACAATTCTTAAATATAAATCAAGACATGAATTAAAATAGAGAAACAATAAAATCAATCTATACAATAGATAGAGCTCCTAACCTTAACAATGGAGGTTTAGTTGCTCATGGAAAAGAGAAAATAAGGATTCAGGTAAAATGTACTGAGTTGATAGATCTGAATCCCCTAGGGAAGGAAAGTTTCTCACTTTTATAACTAATCCTAATAAATTTAAAATCAAAATATCTAAAACTAAAAATAATATCTTTTCCTAAAAATAATATTTGAATTTAAATTAGAATTAATTATAGCAATCAGCAAATCTTCAATTGATGGATGGAGACCACTTGGCTTCACTAGGATCCACATCTAACTTGGGCTTGGCAGCATGAATTGGAGTTTAGTTGAGTGAAGCTGCACCTAACTTGGGCTTTAGTGCGCCTAACTTGAAGTGGGCAGGACCAATCTCGCAAATTGTTGTTGTGTCTTGCGCCTAACTTAGAAATCTCAAGTTAGGCGCAGCCTTGGCAGCGAGTTCAGAGAAGAAGTATGGACTATTATATATCGTTGAAAAGCTCTGGAAGTTAACTTTCCAACGCCACTAGAATCACGTCCATTGGACCTTTGTACCTCGAGTTATTCAGGTTTGAGTGTAGAGAGGTCAGGGTTGACAGCATCATTCGCCTTCATCTCTTCTTCTGCAGAAATTCCATCAAATCCAACTGAATGCTACCTAAAATAAATAGAGTTGCACAAGACTCAAAGTAGCATCCATAGTGGCTAAAAGATAATTAATTCTTGATTAAACTCAATAATTTAAATGCAAATTCACTAGGAAAAGATAGGAAAGATGCTCGCGTATCAATGACACACTTGCCTATACATCTTTATGATTATTAGACACGCTCTTAGAACACAGCTTTGGACTTATCTAAGTTTAGCTTCATGCTCAATGCCTTACAGAACAAGTTCAAAAAATGCATGACCTGATGAACTTGAGAGTCTTGCTTGCTTTACAAAAAAAGAAGATCATCGGCGAACATGAGATGCGAGATTTGCAGGCCTCCTCGAGAAATAGCAACCGGGTCCCAAGCCCTCAACTCCACTTGATTAGAAATAAAGCTAGCTAGCATCTCTATACAGAGGACAAACAGATACGGCGATATCGGATCTCCCTGATGCAACCCTATCTTGGGTTAGAATCCATCTAACCTACTTCCATTCCACAAGATCGAAAGAGATGACGCTTGAATACAGTTCACAATGAGACTCCTAGCAGAGGTAGAAAAACCGAAACTACTAAAGGTGTAGTTTAAAAACTTTCAGTCTATCCGATCATATGCCTTTTCTAGATCGATCTTAAAAGCAATAGCGCCCTTTATCGACTACGTTTTCTTCAAGAAATGGAGCACTTTTTGCGCCACAATGATGTTGTCCGGAGCTCCTCTCCCAGGAATGAAGCCTCTCTAATTCGGACTAATAATATTAGATAAGTAAGGTCTCAAACGACTTACTAGCACCTTAGTTACTATCTTATAAATGACGTTACAAAGATTGATTAAAAATCCTTCATTCAGCTAGGGGTTTCAACCTTAGGAATAAGCACAATAAGGATTTCAAGCATAATTGAATTAATCGTGTCACCTTGAAACACCCTATGAACTAGACCTTACACATCTTGACCCACTATATTCCAATATTCTCTAAAAAAGAATGCTTAGAATCTGTCGTCCAAGGGTTTTGAAAAGACTCATGCTGTCCATTGCTAATTTGACTTCCAACATCGACATTAATTTAGTAAGGTTCTCACAAGCTTTTTTTTTGTTAAGAGTAGTACTAAAAAAATCTCCCAAACAGTCCACCTCCATCGGGTTAGTTACGCAAAAGAGTTTTTTTTATAGAAGTTCAATGCCTCCTGCTAAAGGATATCCGAATTAGAAGACCAAGTTCCATCTATCCTCATGTGTTGAGTTATATTCTTTAGCTAAGTGGGCACTGGATTTGATGGTCTCAGAACGTTTAGACCATTAAATGGTTCCAGAACAAAATATATTTTTTAAGTTCTTTTAATAATTGCTAAATAGTTTTTATCTAATTTTAATTATAAATTAACCCCATATATTTTATTTAATCATAAAAACAATTTTTTATTTTATAAATTATTATTTTATCATTAATCTATTATGTTTATTAACAATAAAAAATAAAACAATAACGAATTAGATCTTCCATTAATCGTAATAAACTTTTTGGCTATTCCAATCGATTAAAAGATTATATTTGATCCGTGATGTTCGTCCAGGACTGTGAAATCGTGTTTCTTTAAAAATCAATCGATTGGATTATCAAAACAATCGATTGAATTTCAAGTTTTCCATAACTTAATCGATTGGACTACAGGTTATTATCGCAAAACAATCGATTAAAAATTGTAAGGCAGCATGGTTTTCGCAAAAATCAATCGATTGGTCATATTGCCCAATCGATTGAACGATGACTAAAATGTGAGTTTTTATAATTCAATCGATTGTTTATACTACCCAATCGATTGAATGCTTCAAAACAACTTGAGATCTCACAATTTTGTTACCCAATTAATTGAATTCATCAAAACAATATGAATTTGCCGAATTCAATCGATTGGTTGTGCTACCCAATCGATTGAAGTGTGTACTACGCCTATTTCAATTTTGTTATCGTTTTTATAAATTATTATCTTATTATTCATCTATCTTATCTTTAAAATTCTATCTTCAATTTTTAAGGTTTTATTTTGATTTAGATACTCTAATCTTATCTTTTCTTCAAATGAATGTGAAAGAGTAGTACTCTGGTCTCTATAACCGTTCTATGTATGAAAAGAGGAGATTAATAGCTATGCTGATACACATTTTGTTCCTAAACTGTGGAGTATTGCAGTGCTTTGATAACTAGTTGGAACTTGATATTAATGGAAAAAAATTGAGGCTAGTATTAATCTCCTCTTTTCATACATAGAATGGTTATAGAGACCGGAGTGCTACTTTTTCACATTCATTTAAAAAAAAAAAAAGATTAGAGTATTTAAATCAAAATAAAACCTTAAAAATTGAAGATAGAATTTTAAAGATAAGATAGATGAATAATAAGATAATAATTTATAAAAACGATAACAAAATTGAAATAAGCGTGGTACACACTTCAATCAATTGGGTAGCACAACCAATCGATTGAATTGTGAGACTTCAGGTTGTTTTGAAGCATTCAATCGATTGGGTAGTATAAGCAATCGATTGAATTATTAAAAACCCACATTTTAGTCATCGTTCAATCGATTGGGTAATATGACCAATCGATTAATTTTTGCGAAAACCATGTCCTTACAATTTTCAATCGATTGTTTTGTGATAACAACCTGTTCGATTGAGTTATGGAAAACCTGAAATTCAATCGATTGTTTTGATAATCCAATCGATTGATTTTCAAAGAAACACGATTTCACAGTCCTGAACGAACGTCACGGATCAAATATAATCTTTTAATCGATTGGGATTGTCAAAAAATTTATTACGATCAATGAAAGATCTAATTCGTTATTATTTTTGTTTTTAATTGTTAATAAACATAATAGATTAATGATAAAATAATAATTTATAAAATATTATTTCGTTAAAAAAAAAAAAGTAAAAATTTAACGGTAGTTGATTTTCAGTCCCTACCAATGGATTTTCATTTCAAGCATAGTTGACTGATGAGTTCACTCAGGCACTACAACTTGCCAAATGGTTCGGAGCTGAGACCCATAAGCCCACTCCGCCGCCGCATCATCACTCATAAGTCACAATGTCCACTCTCCTCTTCCTCGTCGTCCTCCTAACAACCACCACGAGCAGCGGCGGCGCCCCAATCATAGGGCTAGACTCATTCCTATCCCAGCAATACCGCATCGACCGAGAAGCCACGAACGACACCTTCCTCATCCTCCCATCCACGATCAAATCATCCCTCTCCCACTCTCACCCAAACCCCCACATCCCAACCCTAATCTCCTCCCTCCTGTCTCTCCCCCTCCCTCTCTCCCTCTCCCTCCGCCTGGTCGGCGACTTCCCCTCCGACACCCCCTCCCTCCTCTCCTCCTTCCTCTCCGCCGCCTCCTCCCCCTCCCACCACTTCCACCTCATCTCCCCCTTCCCCTCCCAACCCCACCCTCTCTCCCTCTCCCACTCTCTCCACCTCCACCTCTCCCACTCTCCCTCCTCTCTCTCCCAATCCCTCTCCCAAGCCCTCTCCTCCCTCATTAACTCCACCCCCTCCCCTCTCCGCTCCTCCCTCACCCCAATCCCTTACTCCCCCATCGATGAAATCATCAAGCGCGATTACCACTCCCTCAAGCCCGTCCAAGGCGTCTACATCTACCTCATCAATTTGTCTCGCCCCAAACCCTATGCTTATAGCTTCAACGAAGGCTCCGGTGACTCGTCCCCGGCTGTCACTAAATGCCTCGGCAGCGTTTGGACTGCTAAGGAGCGTTATGTCTGGATCGACTTAGGTGCCGGCCCCTTCGATTACGGCCCTGCAATATCCGGCGACGGTGTCATCCCCCGTGGCGAGTTTCACCCGCTCGCTGCCGCCCATGGCCGCCCCAAGTCCCAGAAGGCATTTGCCGCCGACCTTGCCTCGTTGGTGTGGAGTGCATATCAGGTTTTTATGGTGCCTTCGCTGAGGATTCCGGTTCCCTTCGAGAATTCGCTGGTTGTGCAGTTTGTGCATATTTATTCAGGGGAGAAGGACCCTCGTGGATTGGAATGGAGCGCGATTGAGAAGGTTTTCAAGGATGAGGTTGGTGAGAATGGGCTTTTGTTGGGTTCTCAGTCATTGACCTTTAAGTCGTATGAGGTTAAGTACACTGAGTGTGCTGTTTGTTCGTTTGCAATTTCGCGGTCGATGAATTCGTATACTTCTAGGTTCTTGTTTGATAATTATACATTGATTGTGAGTGAGTACTTGGACTCTAAGAGGCTGCATCAGATTCTATCTGATTCAGCTGACGAGATTAGGAAGTCTGCCGGCATGCCGGAGGAGGATTTTGGTAGGATTGTGCCGGTGTATGTGTTTGATTTGGACTACAATTCGCTTCTGTTGTTGGATAGGTATCATCAGAGTGTTGCTTTTAAGGATATGGTAATTGCGGTTCGGACCAGGAATACGCAGACTGTGAGTGATTATAGCTGTAATGGTCGGCATGTGTTTACACAAACGAGAGAGCTCGTGAGGCCGCTGGTTGGATCGATCCTGCAGAGCATGTGGGGAGTTTCACCAACACATCTTTCTTGGAGCCCAAGGCACAACAGTACCCTGGTGGATTATACTTGGAGCATAGGGCAGACACCGTTTGGGCCATTCTCTGAGCTGTCGTCTCTGTCCTTTGTGCAGAAAGATGCAGCGCGGAGGAATATTCTGTTGACGACAATGAATTACAGCATATCAAGCGCTATAGATGTCCTTCAGTCCATTGAAACACATGGGGGAGACAGGAATCTGCTCAAGGGGAAGCAACATGTTGAGTTTGTTCAGAGGTGGAACCTTTTCAAGCACAAGCTGAACAAGGCTGTGTCTGCGCTGTCGCATTTGGATTTCGAGATGGCTTTGTACTCCTTGTGTGCTTTAAGGACCCTTCATTTCCCTGGGCTTCAGTTTCATTCTCGGCAGTGGCTTTCCTTTTCCTCTCTTATGTTTATGCGAAACGAGATAAGCTTTTCAGAAACAAAAGAAAGCAATTTTAAATTTTGATGCCATCACATGAGGACAGAAAGTCTGTAAGATTTTAACAAAACCCAACAGATGTATCATTGTAGAAGAGGTATGCTGATGGATTTAGCATTTAGATTTTGCTTAAAGTATTGACTTCAGATCAACCTGTGTTTTCATCACTTTGTTCATTCTCTGTTATCCGTCTGTTTTCTGGGGTATATCTTACCTTTTCAGCATTGTAGTATTATCTCATCATTACTATATGGCACATCAATATAACCAAAGTTATTCGATTGTAGGATGTTATGACTGTTTTACTGATGTAGGTTAGAAATCCTAGAATTGAATCTGCAGTGCTTAAGAGCAATACTAAAATTGGGATTGAAAAGTATAAAGAAAAATATCTAGAAGATAGTCAAAGAGGGCTGGCATTTGCTTATGTTATTAATAAAGCATGAAGAAGTATTCCATGTAACATCCATTAAAATCCTTATAACCCTTATACTGAGTTGAATTTTAGATAAGAACAAATTGTATCCGGGGGTGCCTTCTGCCTTGCTTTCCCAATGACTTATTAACCACTTCAATTTTTAAAGTGCAGAGAGTAAGTCCCAAGTCATAGGATATATATATAATGTCCATA
>NC_029794.2:125635510-125665675 GCF_000816755.2 Arachis ipaensis
AGGTTATATATCTTGCAATTTGTTTTCTCAATTTATTCTCCCAATTTTAGGGATGCCAGTTACTTTTCACTCTTAGATTTTGCTTGAATTTTTTTACTCCGGATAAACTGGTGTTTTCATCAGTCTGCTCATTCTCTGTGATCAGTTTGTTTTTTTGGGTTTACCTTTCTAGAATTATGACATTAGCTCATCATTACTTTATATCATATAAAATACTGTAGGATGTTACCATTGTTTTAATGATGTAGGTTAGAAATAGTGGCCTTTTTCTCTGTTATCTATTGAATGGGTAGTTGCAATTAAAACCATTATAGAGAATTGATCTCTAGTTTCTAAAGAATCCTGGTTAGTGTGCCCTTCTGCCTTTCCTGTTGAACCTGTCATTTTGGACCAATGAAGATCGCCCAAACAACTTAGCAACTCCTTCAATTTTTTATGTGAAATAAAAAAAACTGTAACCTTAGGGATATACCTAATATTTAGTTGTCAAAAGAAAGTTGAATGAAAAGTGACCAACAGAGACAAAGTAAGCATATGATTGTCTATGTCATGGTTTTTCATTATCTAATCAACCCCTTGGACACACCATCCATGTTCAGCTACTGCAGCCTGCAGGTTTAGGCAGTTGTTTTTCATTAACTAAACAGGAACTTATCTCGTTATTTATGCATTAGTTAAGGTCAAGTTTGACTTGCAGTTGCTTAAGAATAAGAAGCAACTTTTTTTCCCACTTTTGAACATTTGAAACTTTGAATATGATTTTATTCCTCATTATAAACAACATACTCTATCTCCCCCCTTCCCCTTTTTTATTATAAAAAGTGGCTGGTTGTTCAAACATTTGACAGTAGGAGTTACAACAAACTATCTTCTTGTAAATATGCCTGTGAATGTAGAATGATTAGCAAAGTACCACAGCAATAAATTTTAAAACAAAATAATTAGCATTGTATGTGTTACAAGTTTCATATATTTAATACATGAATTCTTAACTTATTTGCTCTAAATAATATGACTAAGCTATTTGGATGAGCACCAGGTGCTTTGTGGTCAAGCTAGACCGTGTCAACTATGGCTTCCATGTGCATAGTCTGGGGCAATCAAGCTGCTTATTTTAACAACTATGGTTAACATTATTGTCTAGTCCAAATCTGTAAATAATTCACATTTACACATTTGCAGAAATTCAAATTCAATCGCAACTCAGATATGCTTCTGATTTGTAGTAGTAACCTTTAGTCTCTAGCAGTTGTGCACTCTGCCTTCAAGGGATGACTCTTCTTTTGGAATCTCTCCATGTTCAAAGAAATGGATTGGATGTCTCTCATTTTCTTTCATTTCTTTCTTTGGTGAGATCACAGATAAGGGAGATTGCTAATTCCATCGTAAAAGATCCCACCCAACTCATCATCACTAGTTATCTGTGGGCGTTGATCCTTTTTGTCTTCCCCATCAGTTTCATCTCCACACATGTTCAAATTCTTTTCAACCAATTCTCTAAATATCGATGATCGGAGGAGGAGGCTGAGTGCGGTTGGAGAAGATGACTTATTGCTGGAGAATTGGAATGTTTTGTTTTCAAAGATTTCATGATTTTGAGGTAAATCGAGATAATCTGGACTAAATGTATGAACGGCCAAGGATTTAGACCCCTCTATTGGTGAATGAGTTTGAGATACCACTGTCTGAGACTCTGGCGTTACCTCTGATTCCTGTTTTAATTCTGAGATGTTCCCCCCTGAAGGCTTTAACCACCGTATGTAAGAACTCAAATCAAAGTTGGTTACAGCATGGATCCCTCTATACTCGATGGCTGCTATGTCATAAGCACGAGCAGCTTCTTCTTGGGTGCCTGTTGCAGGACAGTGGAAGATTCATAGATTTTGGTCAACGACATGTCTAGAGAAGTTGTGAATGAAAGTCAATAGATATGCAATTTTGTTTTAACACAATTATCAGTATCTAAAATCCACTAAATTTCAACTAATCCAAGTTAAGTTGGGTTAACTACTGCTTGTGTGTGTGTGCACGAAGAGTTTCAGTCTAGTTTTGTAGAGCTCTTATGGGGTCTAGCAGTTTAACTTACTGTAATCTATTGCAATCCAGAACTCATGATGTTCATATTTTCATTTGGAGTATCACCTTGCAACACCCCTATACTTTGATACACCTCTTGAAAAGCCACTGCTCTTTCTGCAAGTTAAAAAGAGAGTGAAAATATGAGTGAAGTGATCTTGGTAATTCTTCTAAACCGATCTTGTGAATTCTATCTATCTTACCTCCTTAGAGTAGCCAAGTACTCTTCTTTTGTCATAGTTTGCATTATCTCAATCTCTTTCTCATAATCTGATATCTGTAGGAAGAAGTATGAGGATCATTAGGTCATAAATAATTTGCATTTAAGCTTAAGCTAAAATAGTCTATCACTTAATAGGGAATATCTATCACCATACCGGAAAATTGGTGAAAGTTGATGTTCCCCAGTACTTAAGTGCAGCTAAATCATATGCTCTAGCAGCAGATTCTTCTTCATCAT
This sequence comes from Arachis ipaensis, assembly GCF_000816755.2. Taxonomy (NCBI): domain Eukaryota; kingdom Viridiplantae; phylum Streptophyta; class Magnoliopsida; order Fabales; family Fabaceae; genus Arachis; species Arachis ipaensis. The sequence goes on from NC_029794.2 coordinate 125,638,047, forward strand.
ATGCCCCTGTGATAATATGGAAGATTATTTGCCTTTTCATTATTGAATAACAGTTACCAAAGTAAAATCTTGGCTTGTGTACTAAGCTACTTACCAAGGTAAACTGTAGTCAAAATAGTCAATCCCAATCCAAGTTCCAAAGACAATGTTTGAGGATTGTGAAAGGAAAAATTATGTCAGAAGAATAAACAAATTCTTTCCTAACTAACAAAACAATTGACAATAAACCGGAAAAAAAAAATAAGAAGCTGCCAATACCTTGCTTCCCTTTCTTCCTTTGTGTTATGTTCCAAGAGAGCTTGTCCCATAAGTGAGCCTCGTATCGACCTGTCCATCTATGTCTGTTTTAATTCATAGGTACAAAATGGATTAGCCAAAGAGAGGGAGGAAAAAGAACAAGTCAAGTTGGTCCTTAACATGACTTGGAAGTTGGAACTAAATATTAGCATATAGAACAGGGGATAAGTTCAGTATTTAGGACCTGCTGACACCCCTGAATCTTGAACTTCTCTTTGTAGTGTTGGTAGTGGAATTTTGATCAACCTTCTGTTGCTGTTGGTGTGGCTGCAATGTTTGTTCCTTACTTTGGTTTTCTTCATTTGTTAGTGCAACTGCAGTAAGCTCTCTCCTTCTCCTCTTGTTACCCCTTGCTGCTACTTGGAACTCACTTTGTGGCATTGACATCCAACTCCTCTTCATGTTCTCTTCTTTCTTTGTCATCATTTCCATTTCTTTTGTTATTTTCTGAGCCTTTACCTTTTCCTTCTCAATTGCAACTTCACTTGGGGTGTGTGTGTGTGTGAGTAGGGTATGCATTCTTATGTAGGCACATTTGTTTTTGGCCTTACTATGTTTTTTGTTCTTTTGTAGTTAAAAACAAGGGGAGCGATAATTACATGGCAACTAGAGGATGAACTTATTTTAGCCTCTTTTGCCAACCGAAGTCAGAGAGTTCTGAATTTGTTTCATCTTTGTTGCTATAAAAACGCTAGAGTGTGGCTGAAGGGAAGAGGTTTGTCCTCCTTTAACTAAATGTTGTCAAGATGCCTACAAACTAACAAGGAATTAGTTACCGAATTTAATGATAAATATTCCGGTCGTAATTATTTGTTGCTATAAGATTAAAATGATGTTATAATTTTAAACAATTATGTTATATATACATAAAAAAAATATAAATATATGATGATTGATTTGGTGACTGATTATTAGTGTATATATTATTTATGAATTTCAAAACAATCTCATGTGCGTGTAGAAAGTGGCTTCTTAAGCTTGGTGTCCATTTTATTTACCAATTATAAATTACAAATAATTTCGAAGTTCCATTTCATTTTTGGTTTAGAAATAAATAAATAACTGTACGGGGTTACCTATTATCAGAAAGACAGAAACACTTGTACGCTTTGGGAGTGCTGTATGGGTTGTGTTCACAATCAATTGTTTAATAACAATTTCAATAAGAATACAAGTTAATGGTAGGCCTTGTATTTTAGTATCATTTTATTATTGTGAGCATATTTAAGTTGAGCTCCATAAATACAAAATAATAATAATAAAGACTCAGAGTATATCGTAAAAGATTGTGAGTTTAATGTTTTTTTCTGTTATTGTTACTGCATTTAACACTAGCTGAACATCTAAACTTTTATTTATATTAAAAAGAAGTAATATGTAGTCCAAAGAGCTTATCTAAACCATGTTTTTTCTATTCCTTTTCATCAACTATATTTAGTCAATTTTATTTTGATTAATGTACGTGTTACTCTTACCGTTTTATCCAAATTAAAAGAGGTATAAAACTAAACCTTTTCTTTTATTATATCACTGATATATATCATAGCGTCCTATCACACATCTAAATTTTTTAGTCTTGTTATAATTTATTTTTTTTAATAATTAAATTTAATTAAATTAGTCTAAATCTAACAAAATTACTCACACAACGTAAGCATAAAATTACACTTTTTTCCTTCATGTTTTTACTTTTTTCGTGCATTATTTTTATTTTCTCCTTTTTCTTCTATTAGTACTACATTTTATTTTTATTTCTTCATCTTCATAATACCGTATTTTTTTACTTCTTATTATTCTTCTTTCTTTTTTGTTGTTCTTACTCTTTTTTAAGAGTATTGCTTCTCATACTAGATTTGAATGAACATATCTATAATGTATTGTAATTATATTTAGTTGAATGAATATAGGTTCACACTAATTAGATTGAATTCTTGCCAAAAATAAAAATAGCACCGGAATTTATTTAAAGTGACACCGAAATTTAAATACAATGATACATAATGTAAAAATAAAGGGAGACACTCCGATAAATATGCTTAAAACGTCTTTTTGTAAAGATGTTTGTTATTAACTAAAATTTAATACATATAATTGATTAAACTATATTATTTTTGTTAAAATTAGATCAGACAAATTGATTTGGTAAAAAAATCGATAAACCAAACCTTGAACCGATTTAAATTAATATTTTTTTTTTTTATAAAAAATGACTACAATAACCTTATTATAAAAAATGACTAAAATATTTTTATTATATATTTTTTTATTAATTTAGACCGGTTCAAGGTATAGTTTATCGATTTTTTGGTCAAAAGTATTGTTTTGGTCCCTAACGTTGAGGGTCAAAATCAAAACCGTTCCCAATGTAATTTTTTATTTTGAATCATCCTTAACATTTTTTTTCCGTATTAAAATCGTCCTTTTAACTTTTTACGAACAAAAATACCCTTTATCACTATCAGCACCTCCCTTACTCCACCACCACCACCTCCCTTACTCCCATCAAATACTAATAATCAAAATCAGAATCAAATTCAGAAGCAGAAACAACATCAAATTCAACGAGTACCCAATTCAACAAAATCAAATTCAGAATCAACAATATCAAATTCAACAACAAAATCAACACACAAAATCAGAATCAGAAGCAGAATCAAAAGCAGAATCAAAGCAGATGCAGAAGAAGAAGCAGATGCAGATGCAGATGTAGAAGCCAAAGCAGAAGAAGTAGATGCAGATACAGATGCAAAAGAAAATACAAATGCAGAAGAAGAAGCGGATGCAAATGTAGATGCAGATGCAGAAGCCAAAGCAAAAGAAGAAGCAGATACAGAAGCCGAAGCAGAACCACCGGCAGCTCGTGGGCGACGGAGCGACGGCGGCTGGGCAGATCGGCGGTGGTAGGAACCTAGCTCAGCCTCAGATCCCTTTCTCTCTCCTTTGCGCGCCGCCCTCCTCGCGTCGGGCTCCCCTTCCCGGTGACGCACTCCACGGTGGCAAAAGCATGCATGAACGGCGGCGACGTCTTCCTCTGTTCGCGGTTCTGGCGGCGGCTAGTGGGCGGACCGTTAATTTTATAATTTTTTTATTAGATTAGAAGTAATTTAGTAATAAAATAAAAAATTTTATTAAAAAGGACGATTTTAATACGAAAAAAACGTTAAGGATGATTCTAAATAAAAAATTACGTTGGGGACGGTTTTGATTTTGACCTTCAACGTTAGGGACCAAAACAATACTTATCCTAAAAATAACGTAGTTTAATTAATTATATGTATTGAATTTTAATTACTTAAAATTTAAAAACATCTTTAAAAAAAGACGTTTTAAGCGTCTTTATCTAAGTGGCTCCCAAAAATAAATTGCATACTAAAATATCACATTGAGTCTATTAAATGAAACAAGATAGCACCGAAATTACTTAAAATTAACACCAGAAATTCAGTAACACGACACAAAAAATATTAAATCTTTTTTAAAAGATATTACACATTCAATGGATTGAATGTTTATCTCATATATAAAATAACATATAAAAATCTAAAAAATAGCATAGAAATATTTTCACTCTAGTATCAAAATTTTCAACTAAATAATGTGATAGAACTAAGAAATTATTTTATGAAGACTTGAGTTGCAGATTCACAAATTTTTATAGAAAAGAGAATAAGTGAAAAAATCTATAGATAATGCAGCGAACTTAAGTATAACAAGTGCAAAAATTCAAAAGAGAATGAACAGTGACATTTATGTATAAGAAGAAAATGACATATCAGATATATAAAACAACACAAATTTATAAAGAATAACATCGAAATGTCTTCACTCTAATACCGAATTTTTCAACTAAATGCTGTGATGGAACTAAAAATTTATTTCATGAAGACTTGAGTTGCAGATTTACAAATTTTGATAGAAAAAAAAATAAGTGAAAAAATGAGTAGATAACGTAGCAAAATTAAGTAGAACAAGTGTAAACATTCAAAGAAAAATGAACAGTGTTATTTACGTAGAAGAAGAAGACGACGATAACGATAAGGATAGCAATAGCGATAACGATGATGAAAATGTTGATGATGGTGATGGAGGAAGAAGAAGAAAAGGAACAAAAAAAAATCAAATGAAAAAAGAAGAAGGAGAAGAAGAATGGGGAGGAAGAGGAGGAGGTGGTGGTTGTAACACCCTACCACACAGAGTTTTACGCTTATTTTGGCAAATCCAAAGAGAGTTTGCCTTTACGTTCATCACAAAAGATTTCTAGATCCCAATAGACCCAATGCCAGATAGCAGCCAAAAAACACAAGCCCGAAAACACAATATGTGCCCCAGCCACACCTTCATAACTCCAAATACTCGAATTCGGCGTAGTACCTCCTGTGATATTGCAACCGCCCCACGAATTGGTTATTCCTAAACGAGTCATGAAAATAGAGATGGTAGGGTGTTACAGTGGTGACGACCACGATGATAATAACGAAAGAATAAAATGAGAAGAAGAAGAAAAAGAAAAACACGTGCAGTACTCGGTTAGCTATTTTGCTTGGTTGTAGAGTTTTATTATATATTATATATATTAAAAGAGTAAAACTCTACAACCAAGCAAAATACTTATCCAATTTCAACTAAGTTATTATATCCGTTTTTCACATCAAGCATTTTTCTTCTTTTTCTTACTCCTCATCCCATCCTGATGCTGCTACTTATTCTCTTCCGTCTCTTTTTTTTTCTCATCTTTCTTTTTTATTATCGTCACCATTACCACACCGCTACCTCCATTTCTTTCTTTCATTAAAACTTAAAAAGATTGTAAATATGTTATAAATGTAAAAATAAATATAATCCTATTTAGTAGTTGTTAGTTCACTAGTCTGCTTAACTAAGTGTTGGGAGTTTGAATTCCGCCTTGTGCATGCAGCAACCTATTGGCTAGTAGTAAATTTTTAAATAAAGTTCAGATCACGACAAATTAGTTCTTGACTTGTCGGGTTGAGAGATACCGTAAGAAATAAAAAAAATTGAACTAGATACGTTTTACATCCAACCCATATCCAATATAATTCAATCAGTTTTTTCATTTTTGGAAAAACAAAAGTCAAATTAATTCAAAACATAGATTCAAAATTCAGTTGTATCACTCATGTTTATATTCTCAATATTCAGTTTGGTGGTCTATAATTATTAATTTTTTAGAAGGAATGAAAATAAATTAAAGGAACTTCTCGGGTTAGCTCAATTCAAGAAATAAAACTAAGATTTTTTATTTAATTATGCAACTATTAATCGACTAAAAAAAAAGGTTAGTGTTTGGTCAATTAGTAGAAAATATATACAGTAATAAATAGGTACATTTTTTAAGTTTTTATGTGAACAATGAGTCGATCCAAAGATATTTGTTGAGAATATTTGGTAAGTCGCACTAAATAAGTTAAATTTATGTGTACGTAGTTTATACGAGTACGGATCAGTTCCAAGGAAGTTCTGTACTTGGCCAAATTATATGCGTATTTGTGGTAATAAACATGATGAGTTTGGAAAACTCTAAATTAATATTTGTGATGAATAAACATTATTAAAAGAAATTAATTACAAAATTATTAATTTGATTCTCATTTAATATATATTGATTAATAATTTTGTTGCAGGTTTTTAATATTGGGCCGAAAATAAAAATTCTGATGCAAGCCCAATTACATAAAAAATATTCAGCCTTTGGTTTGATACAAAAATATATGATGAATATGGCTGAATTAATCATTATGTTACTTGGGTCAAAGTAATCCATTATGGTTACAAGTCCAAGTTAAACATGCTTTCCTATTTGCTCAATGCATGATCCGAAAAAGTTTTATCAGGAAAGCAAATGTTATTATTGGGCCAGATTAAATATTGTTGCAACCAACCCCAATTTTATATTTGATGAAAGTTCCTCATGCATGATCCGAAACTAAAGAAGAAAGAAAGCAAAATTGCTTCCATCAGATCCAAGAATTCAAACATGTGATGGATTCCAAAATTCATTCAATTTCCATTTATTGCATGGGAACTATGAGAGAGAATTTGACAAGTTGACATGATGGGGATTAGCATTGCTACACGCTACTCCACCTAAGGGAAGTAAAAGTAATTCACTTTAATTAATTTACTCAGATACATTTGATTGCTTTTCTTCATACTTTCTTTTCTCTCATTTCTTTCTCTGCTTCGGTTATTGTCCAAGAAACTATGAAAGCAAAATGGAGCTACCGAAGTGAAGGAAGAACACTCTACAAGACCATCACAATGATGGCAAGAAAACATAACAAAATAAAAGTGTGTTGTGGATGAGATTTTCACCAAATATAGTTAGATTTGGTGAGGTAATCTCGAGCTCTTCATGCTCAAAAAGAAGGAAGAAGATTCGGCCAAGAAGGAAGAGACTCCTGGAGGCGTGACTTGTCTTTGATTCTGCTCAACCACCACAGGAAGTAGATAGAGTGGCGAAGTGATGGTAGAGGCAGAGATTGAAGCAGATGAAGTCATCATCATCATGAAGCAACAAGGGCCAGAAATCCATCTTGGAGAGCAAGCCAAGGATGGAGAGCTCGGATTGATGAAGAGTGATGACCAAGGAAGGACTAGAGGTAATTGCATGTTGGTTATTGCATAGTTATCTCTTCTCTCTCTGTATGGCCGAACCGGATCTGTTTCTTGAAGGAAGAAGAAGTTGGCTTGGGTTTTGGCTTCAAGTGTGGAGGCTTCTCTCTTCTATAAAAAGAGTGAACAGCCACGGTTTGGAGCAAGGAGTTAGAAGTAAGCAGTGAGAGTGCAAGGCACAGGATTCTCAGAGCTACCTAAGCTTACAGATTTTCTTCTCCTTTAATGTATTCTGTTTAGTATTTTTCTGTTTAATTTTGTCATGTCTTGAGTCTCATGGAAAAATGCAAACAGTGAGGTTTGTATGAAAAAGCCATAGAGCAGAAAAAGGCAGAGAGTGAAAAATTAAAAGAAAAAGCCATAGATGTCCTTAGAGTTCCTTTGTTCATCTATGTTGTATTTCATGATTCTGTGGGAATCCCCTTGTAAGTTGGGTTAGCACTTTACAGTCTGTAATCAAGAAGATTATAGTGAAATTTCATCATGGTTTTGATGGAGACTGGATGTAGGCTGCACTGCACTTAGCAGCTGAACCAGGATATATCTGGGTGTAATTTTCTCTCTTCTCTACTCCAATTTTGTTTCTATTGCACAGGAACTCAAACTGAAAAAATATCTCATGCCAAGTGACGAGACAAAAAGAAAAGTCTCGTGCCAAGTGACGAAATAAAAATAAAAGTCTCGTGGCTAGGGACGAGACAAAAATAAAAAAGTCTCCTGAAGTTATCTCTAAGGCCAGCAAGTGTTACTAAGCAAAAAGGGGGCTAAGATTCAACCCCCCTTCTCTTAGCCACTGAAACCATCAATTGGTATCAGAGCTTAGTCTCAAAGAGATCAAGCTTTGCAGCTTGGAGAAAAGATCCAAATGGTAGAAAGCAGTGGCTCTAATCTGGTGTCCTACAATCTTACAGAAGGGCAGTCAAGCAACAGACCGTCTCTTTTCAATGGGAAAAACTATACCTATTGGAAAGAGAGAATGAAGATATTTGTGTAGGCAGTAGACTACAGACTTTGGAAAATCATCTTGGAAGGCCCTAAATTTCCAACTAACACAAGTGCTGAAGGAATAGTCTCTCTCAAACCAGAAGCAAGCTGGACCGAGGAAGATAGGAAGAAGGTGGAGTTAAATGCCAAGGCAATAAACCTGCTCAACTGTGCTATCAGCTTCGAGGAGTACCGACGGGTATCACGATGCACAACGGCAAAGGAAATCTGGGATAAATTGTAAATCACTCATGATGGAACCACCATTGTAAAGAAGACTCGGACAGATATGTTGAACAGAGAGTATGAAATGTTTGCAATGAAGGAAGGAGAGTCTATGGATGAGCTGTTTGAACGATTCAACATCATCATTGTTGGCTTAGATGCTCTGAAAATTACATATCCTGATTCTGTGCTTGTGAGGAGAGTGCTGAGATGTCTCACAAAAGAGTGGGAAACAAAAGCTTTAATTATTTCTGAGAGCAGTAGCTTAGACTCCATGACTTGTGATGATTTGAGAGGAAATCTTCTTGCTTTTGAAAACACCTATTTGAAAAAAGATTCAAAAAAGAAAGGAATTGCTTTTTCTTTTATGACTAACCCTCTGGATGATGAATCCAGTGATAACTTCTCTGAACATGAATTTGTGTTATTTGCCAAAAAATTCAGGAAAATGATGAAGCTCAAAGGCAAAGGCAGCAACTCAAGAAAAGTGAAGAAAGACCTTAGCAAAGTAACCTGTTACAACTGCAAGGAAATGGGACATTTCAAATTTGATTGTCCCAAGTTAAAGAAGGAGGAGAAGCCGAAAAGAGGAAAGAAGAAGGGACTGATGGCTTCATGGGAAGACTTGGAAAATGACTCAGATGATGATGATGAAGAAACCGAGACCAAGTCACAACCATGTCTCATGGCAGATCACATAGATCAGGTAGTCTTTCACAACCCTAACACTGAAGATCTTCATCTTATGATAGACCACCTTTCTGAAAAAATAAGATGCTTTCTGTTGAAAAATCAAGATCTTGAACAACAAATCACTATTCTTAAAGCTGAAAACAGTTTTCTTAAAGAGAAAGTGAGAGAGGCCGAAACTGCTTGTGATCTTGTTGAAGAAAATAAGCAGTTAAGAGCCCAAATTAAGAGCTGTGAAAGTAATCATTCCGTTCTTGCATATGTAGATTGTTTTAAAAGAAATGAAGAGTTGCTTAAAGAGATTAAAAGACTTAAGGAAGACTTGGCCAAGTTCACTCAAAGTTCTGAAAATCTTAATCAAATCTTGGCTAGTCAAAAACCTCTTTACGATAAAGCTGGGTTGGGGTTTTATAAATCTGCAGAAAAAGATCATTTTGAAAACATTGCTTCATCTTCTAATGATACAAGATTTCAAGATCCCACCTACTTTAACAAAACAGCAACTCAAAGATTTTGTAGACTATGCAATCGAAATGGACACTTTTCGATTCAATATTTTTTTGGTGAAAGAATGATTGGTGATAAAGTTTGTAAAGTTGTCTTTGATTATAATGGCTTAGGGCATAAGAGATGGTTTAACGTGAAAGGATCCAAGAAAATTTGGATACCTAAGGTCACTTGAGCTTATTTTGTAGGTGTGCCTAGCATCCAAACGAAAAGAAAACATGTGGTATATGGACAGCGGATGCTCTAGGCATATGACCGGAAAGACAACCTTCTTCATAAAGCTTGATGAATATGATGGAGGACTTGTCACCTTTGGTGATGATGCGAAAGGAAAAATAGTGGCTGTTGGGAAAGTTGGTAAAAACTTTTCTTCTTGTATAAATGATGTTCTTCCTGTGAATGACTTGAAACATAATTTACTTAGTGTTAGTCAACTGTGTGATTTAGGCTTTGAGGTTATTTTTAGGAAGTTTGTTTGTTTAGTTGTTTGTGAGAAAACTGGGGATATTTTATTTGAAGCTAAAAGATGCTATAATGTGTATGGATTGACTCTTGAGGACCTAAAAGAACAAAATGTAACATGCTTTACATCCCTTGAATCTGAAAAATGGCTATGGCATAGAAAGTTGGGTCATGCAAGCATGTACCAAATTTCTAAGCTAGTTAAGAAAAATCTGGTTAGAGGAATTCCAAACATCAAATTTGATAAGGATCTTACTTGTGATGCTTGCCAATTGGGCAAACAAGTAAAATCCTCTTTTAAACCTAAAGATGGAATCTCAACCAAAAGGTCATTAGAGATGTTACATATTGATCTTTTTGGACCAACAAGAACTCAAAGTTTAGGAGGTAAACACTATGGTCTTGTGGTAGTAGATGATTACTCTAGATTTGGTTGGGTACTTTTCCTTGATCATAAAAATGATGCATTTCATGCTTTCTCAACTCTTTACAAGAAAATTCAAAATGAAAAAGATTTAAAAATTGCTCATTTGAGAAGTGATCACGGAAGAGAATTTGAAAATCAAGACTTTGAAAAATTCTGTGATGACTTAGAAATTTCTCATAACTTTTCATGCCCTAGAACCCCCCAACAAAATGGGGTGGTTGAAAGAAAGAATAGGAGCCTTCAAGAGATGACTAGGGCTATGCTTTGTGAGAATGAGATTCCTAAATTTTTATGGGCTGAAGCTGTGAATACGGCTTGTTACATTTTGAATAGGACAATCATTAGAAAAGGGTTGAAGAAAACCCCTTATGAGCTATGGAAAGGAACCCCGCCAAATCTCAAGTACTTTCATGTTTTTGGATGCAAATACTTTGTACTTAATAATAAAGAAAACCTTGGAAAATTTGATCCAAAATCTTATGAAGGAATGTTTGTTGGATATTCCACCACAAGCAAGGCCTATAGAGTTTATCTCAATGAACATAGAACTATAGAGAAATCCATACATGATACTTTTTGTGATTCTAACTTAATTCCCAGTGCTGTGATAGATAATGATTCAAATGGTGAAGAGGCTCGAACAAATAAAGAAAATCCCAAATCTGTTCAAAACGAAGAATCTGCTAGTTTAGTTTTGTCTCGTCAGATTGAAGGAGATATTTCCGTTTTATCTCCTGAGCAGACACGAGAAACTGAAACAGTGATACCACCAGAAACTCATCAAAGCTCAACACCACTTTGGAAGCCTAGAGAATGGAAGTCTATGAGGGGTTATCCTCATGACTTCATAATTGGTGATCCCTCTCAAGGAGTAACAACAAGATCCTCCACTAAAAGGCAATCCGAACCAAGCAACTTTGCCTTCTTGTCTCAAGTGGAGCCCCAACAATGTCAAACAAGCTCTTGAAGATCCATCTTGGGTCAAGGTAATGCAAGAATAGCTTGCTCAATTCGACAAGAATGAGGTTTGGACACTAGTACCTCATCTGGATGGTAAGAAAGTTACGGGTACTAAGTGGGTGTTTAAAAATAAACTTGGTGAGGATGGACAAGTTGTTCGTAACAAGGCTAGATTAGTGGCCCAAGGTTACGATCAAGAAGAGGGAATAGATTTTGATGAGTATTTTGCTCCGGTAGCTAGAATGGAAGCAATTAGGTTGCTTCTTGCCTATGCTGCCCATAAGGGTTTCAAAATGTTTCAAATGGATGTTAAATGTGATTTCCTTAATGGCTTTATTGATAGAGAAGTGTATGTGGCACAACCCCCTGGTTTTGAGGATAAAAAGTTTCCAAATCATGTTTTCAAATTAACTAAGGCTCTTTATGGTCTTAGACAAGCTCCAAGAGCTTGGTATAAAAGGCTTAGTGCCTTCTTGTTGGAAAATCATTTTCAAAGGGGTACCACCGACACTACTTTGTTTATTAAAGCATCTAATGATGATATACTCCTTGTTCAAGTTTATGTTGATGACATTGTATTTGGATCGGCCAATGTATCCTTGTGTGAAGAGTTTGGAAAACTTATGACTAGTGAGTTTGAAATGAGTTTAATGGGAGAACTAACCTTCTTTCTTGGCCTCCAAATCAAACAAACTCCTAGTGGTACTTTTATTCACCAAGGAAAGTATGTAAAAGAACTTATCAAAAAGTTTGGCCTAGAAAATTCCAAATCAATGGGTATACCAATGCATCCTAATGCAAAACTTGAAAAGGATGATGATGGCCAAGATGTGGATGAAACAAGGTATAGAGGAATGATAGGTTCACTCATGTACCTTACCTCCTCTAGACCGGATATTGTTTAAAGTGTGGGTGTTTGCTAAAGATTTCAATCTCACCCGAAAGAATCCCATCTTACGGCTGTTAAACGCATCATTAGATACATTAAGGGAACTTGTAATTATGGGTTATGGTATCCTAAATCTGATAATTTTTGTGTAGTAGGATTTTGTGATGCAGATTATGCGGGAGATAGAGTGGATAGACGAAGCACTTCCGGCATGTGTTGCTTCTTTGGAAGCTCACTCAACATGTGGTCAAGCAAGAAGCAAGCCACAGTGGCTTTATCCACAGCTGAAGCAGAATACATTTCCGCATCTGCTTGTTGCTCTCAATTAATTTGGTTAAAAACACAATTAGAAGATTACAAATTAAAAATCAATAGTATACCCTTATTTTGTGATAATATGAGTGCTATAAACATATCAAAAAATCCTATTCTGCACTCAAGAACTAAGCACATTGAGATAAAATATCATTTTATTAGAGAACATGTGCAAAAGGGTACTATTGATATTCAATTTGTAAAATCTGAAGACCAAATTGCTGATATTTTTACAAAATCCCTCTGTGAAGACAGATTCTGTTCATTGAGAAAAAGTTTGGGAATGTTTGATTTAAGCTCTATTGATAACTTGTGAATATTTGACTCTGTTCAGTTTTGTCTCGTAGGTTTGGACGAGATAAAAAAGAGGGCATGATGGAAGAGCTATAATTAAGGGGGAGGCAACGCAGAATTTAAGTTTCATGGGCCCCACCAAATATCTTTTGACCCCACCATGATAGTTTTGTTAGTTCCTCATTTTTTTAAAAATAAAATCACAAAATTCCTTAGTTGTCTTATCAAATCTTGTTGGAAGAAGCATGTTGTCAAATCAAATATTTCCTTCCAACTAATCCCTTGATTCAAGGAAACTCCCTTTTTCAGTTTTTGAAAAACTTCTCTGGTTCATAACCGTGCCATTAATGGTTAATAACTCCCTCCACTATATCTCTCCACTCCACATTTATTGCACCACTAACCTCCTTTCTCCCTCACATCTTTCGGCCTTCCTCACCCTTTCATATTCAAACTTCTCCACTCTCCCAACCATGAAAAAGAAAACTGCCCCCAGGAAAAGTGAAAGGATCCTATTCTCTCAAAAATCGTCCACTCCACAATCTCATACTCACATTCATATTCACTCTACATCATCATCATCACCCTCACCTCCCTCAAAGCAAACCGACACCATGAGAAGGAAGGTCATTGCCACGAAAGCCTCTTCAAGAAAGAAGAAAGGAAAAGGTCCCGTGGAAGAAGAAGAAGAGTCTCACACATCACTTATTCCGTCTCCACCACCTTCACCACCGAAGAGATCCACTCCCCATGCATCCGGAAAGAGCTCTCAAAAGGCCAAAGGTTTCGTGCTTCATGAAACCAGAGAACCCACGAACCTTGGTTCAATGGAGTTCAAGAATAAATATCACAAACCACACTCCCATTTTGATCCTTCAAGGTTTTCAACATGTGCTTTCTATGAATTCCACAAAGAGGTTTTGGAAAAGCGGCATCTGTGCCCCTCATATCTGGTTAATCTCGAGTCTCTGGCCTCTAAAAGAATCAACCTACAACCCTTGTTTGATGGTATCAAATGGTCACCCTTGCTCCTTATCCATAAAATGGTTTATCCAGGATTGGTGAGACATTTTTATGCCAATCTGAGATATATTGATGGCAGCCTTCACTCCTACGTGAAAAGGATGCACATTACTCTGAATACTGAAACCATTGCTTCTGCCCTTGGCTACATTGATGAAGGGCCAAAGGTTTACATGAGTGACAAATGGGACTCACATGTTGGGGTTACATACAAGCAAGTTCTTCATCAAATCTGTGAAAATCTGTCTGGACTAGATGGAACTGTTCCTACTCACAAGGCTTTGGGTCCAACCAACTCCCTGCTGCACCGCATCATTACCCATATCCTCACCCCACAAAATGGTTCTCATAACAGGGTAACTGTATCTGACTGTCTCATAATATTTGCTCTTGTTACATCATCTTCCATTTCATTTAGTTACCTCATGCTTAGACATATGTGGGAGTCTGTAAAGAGTACAAAAAAGGCTATTTACCTTATGGAATGTTCCTCACATGCATTTTTGAGTACTTTAAGGTAGATTTAACAAATGAGGATGTAGAGAACAAGGTTTCTATGATTAAAGGAGGCGGCGCTACTAAAAAGGGAAAGAAATCAATGGCTTCTGATGATGACTTTGAGAGCCGGCCAGAATCCTCAAAGGCGACCGATTCTCTAAGAGACATTCTCACAGAATTCTCTAACATGTCTGATCTCATGGTTCAATTTCACAAGTCTCCTCGCAAACTTGCATATGAAAATGAGTCAGCCTGGAAGAAATGCCAAGAAAGGGTCGGTCTAATGCTGGAGAGCCTTGATGATGAAGCTGGTAGTGAAGCAAGGGCTGAGGGATCGGACTTTAATCTCTCTGATGATTAAGTTTCTGTTTACTGTTTGATATTGGCACACTTTGGCTCAATTAGTTACTTTGTTTTGTTAGGTTGGAGACTAACAGTAGCATAACTATGTGATATTCTGATGACACTAGTTGTTTATGTTTTCGGATATATTTTGCATACTCTGTTTTCCATGATAACCATTTCTTGCAGGTACCCCTTTGATGACAAAAGGAGGAGAAAAGCTAAAAATTGAAATATGAAAAAACAGGGGAGAAAACAGGGGATGAAATTTTCTGTTGAAAATTCATGATCACCCTTGTTATATTTTGATGCTTGATGATAGCATGTTGATAATATTGAAACTGCATTTGCTTCATTGTGTTTGCTGCTATTGTTTTATAATGATTTAGCAATGCATTTGTTTTGATTACATGGATGACTGGTTGTTAATTCACCTTGATGAATGTGCATGACTATATTACTCTGTTTCATCCTGGTTAATATGCTTGATATTTTTGGCAGTTCCTTTAAACTATGAAAAATATTAAAACTGCCATGTTTTGACCATGTGTGCTTCAAATATTTTTCTTACCATAATAATTTTGCTCTGATATCTTGTCTAGGAAAAATATTTGAATAAACTTTCTTGTTGATTGATATGTGTAAAAAGTTTGAGCAGACAATCAAATTATTGATAACAAATGAGTTTTGTATATCATTCAAATCTGCTCATAAATCAAGCATTTAGCATCATGTAATAAAAATACTAAATAACATTGTTACTTGAAGCTTGATTAAACTGTTGCAGGTTAGTGCTTCCCTTGGTAAAAATGGCATATATTAAGGGGGAGCCATGTGACAATTTGAAAGGGGGAGAAATTCAAATTCAAAGGGAGTATTTTTTACTCAATCTATAAATTTCTTTCCTGTTCAATTTTTTTAATAATGTTTGTCATCAAGGGGGAGATTGATGAGTTTGGAAAACTCTAAATTAATATTTGTGATGAATAAACATTATTAAAAGAAATTAATTACAAAATTATTAATTTGATTCTCATTTAATATATATTGATTAATAATTTTGTTGCAGGTTTTTAATATTGGGCCGAAAATAAAATTCTGATGCAAGCCCAATTACATAAAAAATATTCAGCCTTTGGTTTGATACAAAAATATATGATGAATATGGCTGAATTAATCATTATGTTACTTGGGTCAAAGTAATCCATTATGGTTACAAGTCCAAGTTAAACATGCTTTCCTATTTGCTCAATGCATGATCCGAAAAAGTTTTATTAGGAAAGCAAATGTTATTATTGGGCCAGATTAAATGTTGTTGCAACCAAGCCCAATTTTATATTTGATGAAAGTTCCTCATGCATGATCTGAAACCAAAGAAGAAAGAAAGCAAAATTGCTTCCATCAGATCCAAGAATTCAAACATGTGATGGATTCCAAAATTCATTCAATTGCCATTTATTGTATGAGAACTATGAGAGAGAATTTGACAAGTTGACATGATGAGGATTAGTATTGCTACACGCTACTCCACCTAAGGGAAGTAAAAGCAGTTCACTTTAATTAATTTACTCATATACACTTGATTGCTTTTCTTCATACTTTCTTCTCTCTCATTTCTTTCTCTGCTTCGGTTATTGTCCAAGAAACCATGAAAGCAAAATGGAGCTACCGAAGTGAAGGAAGAACACTCTACAAGACCATCACAATGATGGCAAGAAAACATAACAAAATAAAAGTGTGCTGTGGCTGAGATTTTCACCAAATATGGTTAGATTTGGTGAGGTAATCTCGAGCTCTTCATGCTCAAAAAGAAGGAAGAAGATTCGGCCAAGAAGGAAGAGACTCCTGGAGGCGTGACTTGTCTTTGATTCTGCTCAACCACCACAGGAAGTAGATAGAGTGGCGAAGTGATGGTAGAGGCAGAGATTGAAGCAGATGAAGTCATCATCATCATGAAGCATCAAGGGCCAGAAATCCATCTTGGAAAGCAAGCCAAGGATGGAGAGCTCGGATTGATGAAGAGTGATGACCAAGGAAGGACTAGAGGTAATTGCATGTTGGTTATTGCATGGTTATCTCTTCTCTCTCTGTATGGCCGAACCGGATCTATTTCTTGAAGGAAGAAGAAGTTGGCTTGGGTTTTGGCTTCAAGTGTGGAGGCTTCTCTCTTCTATAAAAAGAGTGAACAGTCACGGTTTGGAGCAAGGAGTTAGAAGTAAGCAGTGAGAGTGCAAGGCACAGGATTCTCAGAGCTACCTAAGCTTACAGATTTTCTTCTCCTTCAATGTATTCTGTTTAGTATTTTTCTGTTTAATTTTGTCATGTCTTGAGTCTCATGAAAAAAGACAAACAGTGAGGTTTGTATGAAAAAGTCATAGAGCGAAAAAAGGCAGAGAGTGCAAAATTAAAAGAAAAAGCCATAGATGTCCTTAGAGTTTCTTTGTTTATCTATGTTGTGTTTCATGATTCTGTGGGAATCCCCTTGTAAGTTGAGTTAGCACTTTACAGTCTGTAATCAAGAAGATTATAGTAAAATTCCATCATGGTTGTGATGGAGACTGGATGTAGGTTGCACTGCACTTAGCAGCTGAACCAAGATATATCTGGGTGTAATTTTCTCTCTTCTCTACTCCAATTCTGTTTCTATTGCACAGGAACTCAAACTGAAAAAATATCTCGTGCCAAGTGACGAGACAAAAAGAAAAGTCTCGTGCCAAGTGACGAGATAAAAATTAAAGTCTCGTGGCTAGGGACGAGACAAAAATAAAAAAGTCTCCTGAAGTTATCTCTAAGGCCAGCAAGTGTTACTAAGCAAAAAGGGGGCTAAGATTCAACCTCCCTTCTCTTAGCCACTGAAACCATCAAAACATGTGATACTTATTTGGCTCTATGTGAACAATAAGTTTATGTCCAAATATAGACTTATTGTTTGATAATATTTATTATCAATGTTTGATTACTGTATTAAAATACCGCTTACAAATTAATATTTCTGTCTAAAGATTAAATAGTAATGTTGTGCTGGATATTTGTGATAGACCCACCATTATATGAATTTTATTCATATGATATGTAAGTTGTGTGAATATATTATTTTATTTTAAAGTTATATATGTCAATATTAGTCTATTTTTAAATAGATTTTTTTTGGAATTATATAAAAAAAGAGAGTTTCTGTTAATAGTAACTTATATTTCATCAAATTATTATTATCTTATATGGCCTTTTGAGATAAATGTGGTTGATGACTTATATTAGTTCAGTGGGAGTAAGTATATTTTTACTATTCTTCTATATCAGCAACCAGTGACGGAACTAGAAAATTTTGCGAGTGGAGGCAAAATATACATAATATGATAATAATTTTTATAATTATACTTTGTTATTATAAAATATAATTAGTTTTTAAATTATCTAATCAATAAATTAAAATACTAAAATAATAATTTAAATAATAATATATAAATTAAAATTTTATTTTTTTAGTTTTTATATTTTAAAAAAATTAAATAATATTTTTATTGTCAATACAATCAAATGTCTCTCTTTTTATATATGTCGTTAAATAACGATTTAAAAATTCATCTTTCATACGATTACAAAATCGATTCTTTACAATATTCATATTTAAAAAAGTTTTTTTTAACTGATATTGTCCCAAAAATAACTAAAGTTAACTTAAAAAGAAGACACCAATTAGTTGCAATTATAAAATAACAAATCTATAATTATTTCACTCCTTCTTTTTAAAGGTTATTATAACAAATTTATTTACATCTTGAATTACTATTTGTTTTTAGATTATTGAAATTGATGAGTGAAGTTCAATTATAGTGGGTCAAATTTAATTATATAGTGGGGACAAATAAATTTTGTTACTATATATTAGTTAATAAATTTTTAAATTTCACTGGGGGCACTTGCCCCCACTCCCTTCTACATGAATCCGTCCCTGTCAGTAACATGGAGAATTATAAATAAGGTTATATACTCAACTCTAGGAGAGATAAATATAGTCTAATTAGGTGCCTTAAGAAAGTTATAAAGCTGAAAAGTAGATAAGGTTTATTATACTTTAGCAGTATTTTGATGAATAACAAATTTGTACACTTATAGTTATTGTATACTTTATTAGTATCTTTGACAAATATTTGAGTCAGATAACAATGGATCTCTCAATACACTACAAGAAAATAGAGTTATTTTAACACTTTATTTTTTAACACCATAATTAAATGTCAAAATTAATATATATTTTTGACAAATATCATAAATGTCAAATTTTCTATGTTTTCTTGATGAATAATTTGACCGTAGAAAATTACTCATCAATTTTGACACTCGTTTGTTTTCAATTTACTCCACTATTTTTCTTCTTCTTTGGCTCTGTTAATTTTGACATCACACTGCTCTCAGTTTAGGATTATACTACTCATTCTTTATCTTCAAAATCTCAAGTTATTCTTTAGTTTCAAGATCTCATCTCATTCTTTGTTAAAATTTTTTGTTGAGAATATTTTATAGTCAATAAGTGTCAAAATAAATAGTATTTTTGACAATTAATAAGTATCACAGAAAATATGTTCTCAAAATTTTCTAACAAATTATTTTTGACAGTCAATATTTATCAAAATAAGATTTAATTTTTTTTCACAATCACTTATATGTTAAAAATACTATTTTTGACAAAACTTTTATTAACATATTTTCATAGTTAAAATAGTGTCAAAATTTATTTTTTTGACAAATTTTAATTTTTTTTTACACATTATAACCCTCAAAAATAATCTATATTGTTGTAGTGATAGTAGATAAACAAGTTTTGTTATAGAAAAATATTACATGTTCACATATATGAAGTCAGAAACTAAAGTTGGAGATCATTTGGTATTCAAATTCTGACTTTGTTGGATGTCAAGGCAATTTTGATCCATTGCAGATATATTCATATATTCATTAGAAGATTCTTTTTTTCATGAAAAATGTTGATAAGATACTTATTACTCTTTTCACTAAAGTACCTGTCTTTTGAAGACATTCAATTAGGTGATTACAAACACGTGTCATAAATTATGGATATATATTTTAAAGATCACTTGAGTTATTTTGTGATAATGTGTTAGTTGTCTAATATTTTAAATTGTTATTAAACAAGACAGTTCAGAGTGTTTAAGTGTCTAATGAATAAATTAGTACAAACTCCATAAATGCATGCATATTTGGTTTATAAGAAACAAACACCCAAAATTTTTCGTGTGGATACTATTCATATGGATGTCATATCATTTATGATATATTGTTTCAGTGAGAGTGTGCATTTGGATGCTCATATAGTTTAGACATATTTACGAAGATAGATATTTCTGTAAAAATAAAGTATTTAGTTTTGTTTTTACTTTAACTCATGATCTTATAAAAGTATTAAAGTTGGATTAGTTAGAAATAGGCATACATGAAATTATTTTCGCATAAAATTCAGAATTTTCTCATTCAAATTTGATCTATGTCGTTGAATATATTAATATGGTGATCATTGTGGTTTCGTCACGACACTAATGTGACAAAAGTTGCGGTAATTTCATAACTGATATATGAGATGGACAAGATTGTTAAAGTAATGAAGGAAATAGCATTCAGATGCGAGTATAAAATTTATAAAATGTGATTATCTCAGAAAAATATATATGTATAACCCAAGTGGGAGATTGTTAGAAAATTATTATCTCCTAATCTATTTATGAACAATACATATATTAATTATAATCACAAATTAAGTTATTTCACATTAAATAAATTATATAACGGTGATCTCATTTATTGTCATAAATGCTAAATTAAATAAGTCATTATTACTTTTGATTTGAAAATAAATGAAAATAAAATTAGAGATACTAATTTATTTGGGCATTAGAGTTTAATGGATACTACACTCAAATATAAATAGTGAATTCAGGATTTTAGTCCTCAACACATCAAAACCGCCTCCACAACCTTTTTCGCATCTGAGGAGTTGTCATTCAGCCCTATCAAAAATATAGAAGGTTTTGGTTGAAAAAGTTCAAATAATCAAACTATTTCAATCATATTTACGAATTTAGGTATGTTTTTTGCATTCAAGTATTTCTTTCTTAATAATTGAACATTAATAGTCTTAGGATTAAAAAATTTTAAGAATTTTTCATAAGTAGACATTTTATGACATTTCCATATTTAGTTTCAGTTCATTCTTTGGGATTAAGAAAAAAACATGGCATGTTATATAATATTTTTGGGCGGTTAAAAGAAAAAGAATTTAGAGAAAATAATACAAACATAATCAAGCATGCAAAAAAGAAAACTCGAACAAAGATAATGAAAGAAACATAAATATATCTCTTTTGCATTAGAAACTTTCATGAATAATTTTTAGCTTAAATCGGATATAAATTTGATGAGAGACCTTTTTTTTTATCGAAGGTTTTTATCCCAAAATTTTATCGATTTCCTTCTCTTAATTACGGATGATCACAATTATCTTATCTTTGGGGTCACCTTTTTTATCGAAGGATCATTCCCCCGATTCTTAATATAATAATAATAATAATAATAATAATAATAAAAAACACACACATAAGATCCTCTACTTAAGCGTATTAACTTCTAGATCCCCTTATCCACCTTTAGCAGTGTGGTGTTTATTGTTGTCAAATTTGCGAATTAACTCGTAGTGGAATCAAGTTAACTCAGACACAAACTCATTCATGGGTATACTCGCATAAATTCGGTCAAAATCACGAATTTACGGACGAGTCAACGAATTTGATTTGGGTGGCCTTTTTCGCTAAAACAGCGACGTTTTGGGCCCAAATAAAAAAAAGGAAGAAAGGTAGCAACGTAATCCTAAACGACTAAATCCCTTACTTTGCTCGGACTCACTTTCTTCTCCAAGCTCTCTTTGCATTTCGCCCTCCATCCCTCGCTGCCGTCCGTCCCTCGTTGCTGTTTGCCATTTGTCGTTCCCTAAACAGCTAGTCACTGTCTTCCTCTCCGCTGTTCTCTCAATCTCTCATTCTGCTCTCTGTTGACCCTGTTTTGCATCAAAGCACGTGGAATCGTGGAGCCTCTTCCGTCCGCCATGCTGCCGTTGTTCGTCGTGTCCTTTGTCGGTCGTCGCGCTTCCGCCGTTCGTTCTATCATCCCGTCGCTTGTCTACCTGCACACCGAAAGGGCTTGATTCGGCTAGGTGCCACAAGATTTGCCACTGCCTATTTGACTCTCACTTGTGTTCATGGTAATAAAGGACCATTGATGACTATGTTTACTTCTAATGCTTGAAAGACAACTAAGGTTGCATCAACGCCAAAAGGAATAAGAGTCCAAAATATGGTCTTAGATAGTAGGCTATCGAAGAATATTGTCATATGCCTCAAGGATGCTGCTCCTCTCATTATAGTCCTTTGCTTGGTAGATTCAGATGAAAAATCAGCCATGGATTTCATATTTGAAGGCATGAGAAAAGTCAAAGAAACAATCAAGACTAACTTTGATTGTGTTATAGAAAGGTAATCTTGACTAATTGACTTTTTTAATATTTGATTATCAATATATCATATTACCATGTTTTCTTATTATATTCGGTTATTTATTTGATTTTTTATTCTTATTCATTTGCATTGTTATTTTTAGTTATGAACCTATATGAAAAATTATTGATGGGAGGTAGAAAAGCCAATTGCATACATAGGTCATTGCATACTGCTGCGTATTATCTTAATGCTCATTATTACTATGAACCTAATTTTATGGTTGATAATGCTGACATTAAGATTGGTCCATATACTTGTTTGAAAAAAATGGTTTCTAACCAGAGAAAAAAAAATTGGTCTACAACTTCCTAACTTTCATTATGTTAGAGGCCTCTTTAGTAATGAAACTGTAAAGAATAGTAGGAAAACCATGCTACCTGTTGAGTGGTGAGACTTTTATGGAGATAGTTGTCCAGAACTAAAGAAGTTTGCTATTCGAATTCTAAGCTTAACTTGTAGTTCATCCAGTTGTGAGCGTAATTAGAGTACATTTGAAATGATGATTCTTAGAACTATTCTTCATTTATTTTAATTTTGATTTTTGTATATTTATTAACTATTGGTACTATATGTTTTTAGGTTCATACAAAGAGAAGAAATTAGTTACATCAAAAGAAAATGAATGACTTAGTATATGTGATGTATAATTTGAAGTTAAAGGGCAAACAAATTAGAAAAACTCCGAAACTTGAATTTGAGGCGGTGCATTCTGTTAATGAGTGGATAACTGAAGATGTTAATGAGAATCTTGCTGAAAGTGTTGAGCATTCTCACTTGCTAATGAATGACAATACTAATGATGATCCAAATAGTAATGAATTTGCTACAAGTATGAATAGTAATGAATTCAACATAGGTGAAGGAGGTGAGAATGAGTTCATTAGAGATCCACAACAAAATTTAATGGAGGAAGAACATGAATATGTGAATGATGATGATTCTGTTTGCCGTGTTGAACCTAAACTTGAAAGAAATGATGTTTCTGATGAAGATGGTGAAGATGATGATGTTGATGCTATGGAAGATGAAGATATTAGAGAATTTCAGTTTTAGACTTTTAGTTTATTAGAATATTTAATTGTTACTTTGTTATTTTTTTTTCGGTTGTGTTATATGAAGCTTTGATTGTGTGATTGTGTGTTTTATGTTGAACTAGATGCATACTTGTGAAGGATTTGAATATGTGTTATAGAGTACTTGTTATAATTGTAGTATTATATTAATTTATTATGTATTTTGATGTTAAAATGGTTAAGTTTAAATGCCTATATTTGATTAAATATATATATTATACATGATATATATATTTTTTATAAAAAATTTATAACAGGTAAACTCGTACGAGTCTACGAGTCGAGTTTACGAGTCGAGTCTAGGTCAGCTCCACGAGTTTACCTAGACTCGCGAGTTTGACAACCTTGGTGATAACTTCACTGATTCTCTTGAGAAAAGATATTTGGTTTATGAAGTTGTTTGCAAGGACGTGGGTTTTTTTCCGCTTGCGTATTTATAATTATAAAAGAGACTCTGAATGAGAAAGAAAATAAAGAATTGAGCCTTATCACATATTAATCTAATGTATGTTCATCTGCTGCGTTTCCTGCGGTATTGATTCATATTATATTCCTGTAAGGCAGAGGGGTTATTTCCTGCGTATAGAGGTATTGTGACCACCTGTATCATTTCTGTAGGCAGAGGGTTATTTCCTGCATACAGAGGGTGTCTTGGCAAGCACAGGCTGAATGCCACCCTGCAGAGCAGAGGGGTTATTTCCTGCATACGAGTCGAGCCTAGGTCAGCTCCACGAGTTTACCTAGACTCGCGAGTTTGACAACTTTAGCAGCATTGATTTGTGTTTACACACGAAATTTGTGTGAAAGAAAAATATTAAGCGGGTTGAGAGGATAAATTTTTCACTTTGTTGGTTTGTCTTTATTTAAATACTATTAGTGACTCAACAGACACTTCAATCACTTTTTTATTGAGTTAAAAAATATTTTTATATTTTTATTTTTAAAATTATAAATTTAATATAATAATTAAAAATAAATTATGAAAAAATAAAATATTTTTTAAGTTATTTAATATATGTAGAAAGTATAAAATAAATAAATTTAAATTAAAAAAGTAGATTACATTCAAGAGTGAATTATATGTACTCTCAGAGTCAAGAAATAGGCTTAACTTCTTCTATAATAAGTAGTTTTTTAATGGACAATTTACCAAAATAAAATATTTGAGTTTCAATATTACCGAAATACAACTTTTGCAGTTTGGATACCAAAATGCAATTTTTTAGAAATTTATACAAACCGCGGGAGAGGTCTCACGGATTCTAAATACATATAAACCGTGGGTGGGGTTCCATGGTTTACGTTCAAAAGTTATTTGCATAGAAACCGTGGTAGGGGTTTCACGGTTTCTGTTTGAAAGGTAAAATGAGCATAAACAATTTTTTTTGTGTAAGGCCTGAACATAGAAAAAATAACAGACAATTTTTTTGTGTAAGTAGATTGTACATTGATAAATAAAGTTAGAAAAAGTCACAGAAAAAAATAAAGTTAGAAGTAAGTCAAATTGACTCATGAATAACTAGGTAAGTTGAGTTGGAAAATTTATTATTACATGGGTCAAGTTTAAATTTATTAAGCTTAGTTTATCGAGTTATGCTACATATACAAGTCTTTTTGGCTTACAAGTCTTACAAGTTGTGCCAAATCTAACAAAAACTATATTCACCCACTGGAGCGTGATAACGCGCGTCACTCAACCATTTTCAAAGCGCTCTCACTCACCATTTTGGAAGACACTTCTTTTTGTACACGTTTCTCATTCTCCTCCTCCTCTTCCTTCTTCTTCTTCTTCTTTTTCTTCGCTTGTTTCATCTTCATCGTTGTTTTTTTATTACCGTTGTTGTTGCTGCATTTTTTTCTCCTCATCTTTCTATTGATTTTGCAATATTATATTTTTTTTTTCTTTATTTGATTTTTTCTCCCAAGAAGAATTATAAGAAAACGAAATAAGAAGATGAGAAAGAAGAAGCAGTAGAAGATGAAGAGGCAATAGAAGATGAAGAGGAGGAAGAGGAAGAGTTTTGAATTATGCAAAATTTATCAGAATAAAAATACACTCAAAAATTCTTAAAATACACCCAAATATCTTCGTATTACACCCAAAATATCATTGTGTTACACCCAAATTTACTGCAAATACAGAAAAATATTTTCTCTAATGCTTCATTTTTTTTCTTCTTCTTTTTTTCCTTATTTCTTTCTTTCTTTTAGTTAAATGAATGTAAGTTCATCCTCTTTCAAGTAATTTTGCAACATTATGTGTTTCTTCTTCTTCTTTGTTTGATTTTTTTGTTTTTGTTCTTGTTAAGAGAGTAAAACAAGAAGAAACTTGAGAAGATAAAAAAAAAAAAAAGATGAATAAGAATAAAAAAGAAAAAGATTGTGATGATGATAAAAAAAAAAGAAGAAACAGTAGAAGATGAGAAGGAAGAAGAGGAAGAGTTTTGAATTATGCAAAATTTATTAGAATAAAAATACACCCAAATATCTTCGTATTACACCTAAATATCTTCGTGCAACACCCAAATTTACTGCAAATATAGAAAAATATTTTCTCTAATGCTGTGTTTTTTTCTTCTTTTTTTCCTTATTTCTTTCTTTCTTTTAATTAAATGAATGTAAGTTCATCCTCTTTCAAGTAATTTTGCAGCATTATGTGTTTCTTCTTTTTCTTTGTTTGATTTTTTTTTTATTCTTGCTAAGAGAGTAAAACAAGAAAAAACTTTAGAAGGTAATATAAAAAAAAAGATGAATAAGAAAAAAAAGAAGATGGTGATGATGATTAAAAAAAAGAAACAGTAGAAAATGAGAAAGAGGAAGAGGAAGAGTTTTGAACTATGCAGAACTTATCAGAATAAAAATACACCAAAAAATTCTTAAAATTCACCCAAATATCTTTGTACTATACCCAAATTTGCAGAAAAACATTTCCTTTAATGCTATATTTTTTCTTCTAAATTGAACCACACCTTAGCCTTGGATTCAAAACAATAATCAATTTTGTTCTGGTTCAATTGACAATATGAACCTGAATTATTTATTATTTTCAATAAACGAGATAACTGATGATGAAGGAGAAAGAGAAAACGAAAAGAGGAGAAGAGATTTCAATGAAAAAAGAAGGAGGAAGAGAAGGAGGAGGAAGAGGTGGTGTTGATGACGACGATCACGAGAGAAAAAAATTACGAAGAAGAAGAAGAATAAGAAGAAGAAGAGGCACGGAGAAACAAGAAGAATGAGAAGAAAAGGAGGAGGCACGGAGAAAGAAGAAGAAGAAGAAGAAAAATAGGCACAGAGAAAAACGTAAAAAACGCATGAATATAAATAACTTGTATGACTTGTATGGAAAAACGCTTGTATGTGGAGAATAACTCTAGTTTATTTACTAGTAAATTGGATTTATTTTCACACACTATATTGATGAATTACTAAATTACATAAGTTATATGTAAGTTAGCATTCTAAATATTTTGATATTTGAAAAAAAAATTTATTTGTTTCTTCAATTATATTATTTATATACTAATATTAATTATTAAATTAATCATTCATATAAAAAAATATATTGAATATATTAGTTAATAGATGAATATGTAATTTTAATATTTTTTTTTTTTTTACCTTAGTTAAATTTTTTGTTGCTTTTTTATTATATATAATTTATAAAAATTATATTCATGCTATTTTATCGTTACACACTTTCAATTTTCATGTTTACTAGGTAGAAAAAAATATGTTATTTCAATGAATTTATGAAAAGCAGTCAAGTAATATATAAATTTTTTATTGGGTATTGAATTAGACTCATACAAAATAGTTAGATTATCACCTACTAACTCATGAATTTGATGTTAGTTGTAGAATGAATATCACACTTTCATATTATTTATAGGTAGTATATATACCAAGTCTATCATTTTATATTTTAATCTTACCTATTAATTAATAATCACACACAGAATATATATCATTTATTAATATCTTCTTATATTTGCATTAATAGAAAATGGCTACTGTGAGATTGAATAGGTATAAATATAATAATGATAAAAATAAAGAAGGAGAAGAAGAGGAAGAAGAAGAAAAAGAAGAAAAAAAAAAGACTAATAAAAAAAGAGTAAGCAAGCCAAGAAAAGAAAGAAGAAAAATAAAAGAGAAAAATAAAAGATTAAGCCAAGAAACTGGAAGAAGAGATTTTGATGGCTTTTGTAATTTATGCAAAAAATATTGTTTATGCTTATTTTACCTTCCAACAGAAACAGTGGAACCCCGCCCACGGTTTATATGTATTTAGAATCCGTGGACCCTTATGCAGTTTGCATAGATTTCTAAAAAATTGCATTTTAGTATCCAAACTCCAAAAGTTATATTTTTATAATATTGAAACTCAAATATTTTATTTTAGTAAATTGCCCTTTTTTTAATCATCTAATTTATAATTATAA
>NC_029794.2:125665717-125689503 GCF_000816755.2 Arachis ipaensis
ATGATATATTGGTATAAAAATTATTTTAGGTAAATTTTAAAAAAAAAATATTGCTGTGTTAAACTATTTTACTCTTAATTTTTAAAAAGCATATCCATAATAAAAAATCCGCATGAATAATTTACATCCAATAGAAAACTCTTAATTAAATTGTTGTAAAAAATGTATAGAAATTTTTTATTCAACGAAATTGATCGATATACAGAAGAAATTTTTTTAATAATAAATTTCTCTCGTTAAGGACAATATTAAAACTTAAATTTGGACGACAATTGACATTATATATTATGTGAGTACCTAGAGTACATGAGAAGAGTATGGTAATGATTTGAAAAGAAAAAATTATTCTATGTACTCGTGTTGAACTTTTTTACTTTTATTTTTTAAAAACATATTCAAATAAAAAAATTTGCCGCAATAATTTGTATCCAATAAAAAAATTTTAATGAGGTTACGGTAAAAAATGGGTAGAAATTTTTTTATTTAAAGTAACTGACGGTTGTATAAAAAAAATTTTTAATAATAAATCTTTTTCATTAAGAATAATATTAAAAGTTAAATTTAAACACCAAAACTAGGGTATTGTTATAGATATTAGAAATTAATGACAATATTATCAGGATTTTTAACTTTTTTTTTGGTGACTTAAAAGAAAATAAACAAAAACTAAGAAAGAAAAAAAAAACAAGAAACTGCTTAAGAAAGGCAGTCTCGCTGAATACTACTCTCAAACTCCTTCCAAGGCAATGGAAGCTCCATTTGGGGAGAAATAGTTCTCATTACAGTCTTTGCCATGATGTCTGTATTTGCATCTCTCAAGATCAACCGAAGATCAGCACGCCATTTCCAAGACATATCTTGGATTTTTAACACCAAAGGATCAATAAACCCAGAGCAATCTTGTAAATTATTGACAATAGTAAAAGCCTCCGCACAGTCTGTCTCACATATAATGTCTCTTTGTCCCGAATCCCATGCTAAAAGAAAGCCTCTCCAAATAGCAAACAACTCTCCTTGCAAAATGCTACGACTTTCAATTGTTCCCAGACAGCCTCGTTGCCACCTTCCCTTCCAATCTCTGCTAACACAAGCAAAACCAACTCGAGCACCACTGCCAGGATAGCTAGCATCACAATTAATCCCACTGAGGGGGGAATCCAATAGCCACTAATGGTTGAGGGGATAGATAGTCGTTGCAACTCAAAAATATTTCGGAGCTCCTTTTCTAAGGACAAAGCCATACCAATCACCTTGTCTGTGGTCCAATGCTCATGAGGATGAAAGATCTCGTTATTTCTCAAACACCAAATTCACCAGAGACCAGAAAAGAATCTAAAGGGGTGTTGTTTGCTATTATGTAAGAACCAACTCATCAAATCCACTGGTTAATCGGAGATCCCTAAAGTTTGCCAAACAAGTTAGGCTTTTGGACAACCGATTCCTAACCTGAGAAACATCGTGGACAGCTATCCGTGTGCGAAATGCCCCTCCTACAACGAAATGCAGCAGTAGGAAGAGCCTCCCGAAGACATAGCCAAGCCAAAAATTTGTGCTTTTCCGGAACATGTTGACGCCAAAGCCAAAGCTAATTACCCCTATCCTCCCAACTAAACATCTTCTTACTGAGCCACAAATAACCACTATGAGCATCATAAACCTTTGAGGCCGCGCCAGTCCAACACCAACCGAACGAGGATTATATAATATGTTAACCATGCCACCCAAGAACGATTTATGCATGAATGACCTAGGAGAATAAGGAGTAAATCGTTGCAGGGCACACAGGGTTATAGGTAACGCATAAATCGTCCCACCCTATAAAGATTCACGTGATTTTGAGCTAAAACGGCTTGGCACGATTAAGGTGTTAAAGCCAATCCTCTCAAACCTGTCATGATTTATGTATAATAATATAAATTGAGAAATTCTCCACGTATAAGCATTTTTCCATACAAGTCATTTATTTCTTCTTCTTTTTCTTTCTCCATGCCTCCTCTTTTTCTTCTCCTTTTTCTTCTTTTTCCGTGCCTCCTCTTCTTCTTCGTTTTTGAAGTGTTTCATCTTCATCGTCGTGTTTCTCCTCGTTCTTCTTGACTGCACGTTTTTCATCTTCTTCCTCCTCATCTTCTACACCTTCTTCTTCTTCTTGCTGCACGTTCTTCTTCCTCTTCCTCCTCTTCTTCTTTTCTTTCGTTTCTTGCCTTCTCTTTCTCCTTCTTTATTTACGTACTTTTCTCTCTGTTTTTTTTCGTTATTCTCGATTTTTATTGTTTTTTGACATCAAGCTCTGAAATCATTTTTGAAGAAGAAGAAGCAGCAGAAGATGAAGAGGAGAAAGAGAAAGAGTTCTGAATTATGCATAAGGTGTACTTCAACGAATTTTGGGTGTATTTCTTAAATTCTTTGGGTGTATTTTCGTAATTCTTTAGGTGTATTTCTGTAATCCTTTGGGTGTATTTCTATAATCATTTGGGTGAATTCCTGTAACCGTTTGGGTGTATTTCTGTAATCCTTTGGATGTATTTTTGTAATTGTTTAGATATATTTCTGTAATCGTTTGGGTGTATTTCTGAAGTTCCATTATCTTCAAAACGATTTCAAAGCTTGATTTCAAAAACCATGAAAATCGAAAAAAAAAACGAAGCAAGAATACCAGTGATAAACGCAGATAAAACAACGAATGAAAAGGCAAAGAGAGAACACACGAAGGAGATAAAATTTGGCAAGAAACTCGTTTTCATGGAGGAAGAAGAAGAAGAGTAGGAGAAGAAGAAGGAGAAGAAGAAGGAAGAAGAGTAGGAGAAGAAGAAGGAGAAGAAGAAGGAAGCGGAGGAGGAGAAGGAGGAACGCGAAGCACGCCATGGAAATCGTATATGGGTCAGCGTGTTTTTTGTTAAGTTTCTCACAACTTGTATGACTTGTAAACCAAATGACTTGTATGTGTAGCACTCCTCATATAAATTTATGTGTTTTTGAGTAACATAAATTTAAGTTTTATAAAATTTTTAGTATTTGTTATTCATGTAATTTTTTAATAATTTTTATCGATGCATATTTTTTATAATTTATATATTAAAATTTAGTACTCTTTTTATTATAATTTGTTAGTATTCTTTTTTTATTTAATTTAGTTTTTTTAATGAAATTAATAATTAAAATTTATACAAAGTCAAATAAAAAAATGACAAAAAGAATTCTATAAAAATTATACATCAATAAAAATGATTAAAAAAATTATATGAACAACGAATACTAAAAATTTTATAAAACTTAAATTTATGTACTCAAAACAACATGAATTTATATTATTCCAAATTATATTTTTTAACACCTTTAGACTTTTTAAAAAAAAAATTTAAATTTATATATTAAAATTTAGTACTCTTTTTATTATAATTTGTTAGTATTCTTTTTTTATTTAATTTAGTTTTTTTAATGAAATTAATAATTAAAATTATAAAAAGTATATTTTTATTTTTTAAGTTAAAATTTAAATAGATATAATTTAAATTAAAATATTATAAATAAAAGTACCCTATTATACATAAATCGTGATAGGCTTAAGAGGATTTACTTTAACACGTTAATCGTTAATCGTGCCAAATCTTTGTGTTTTAGCTCAAAATCACGTGAATCTTTGTAGGGTGAGACGATTTATGCGTTACCTATAACCCTGTGTGCCCTGCAACGATTTACTCCTTATTCTCATAGGT
The DNA here is from genome assembly GCF_000816755.2 of Arachis ipaensis. Lineage (NCBI taxonomy): Eukaryota > Viridiplantae > Streptophyta > Magnoliopsida > Fabales > Fabaceae > Arachis > Arachis ipaensis. The sequence goes on from NC_029794.2 coordinate 125,669,431, forward strand.
TATTCATGCATAAATCGTTACAGGATGGCAAGGTTAACATTATATAATCCTCATGCCCCTGGAACGATTTATGTAACAGTAGAAAGATGATATTTACGTTTCAAAATTTGATTTAGGAGAATCCAGTAATTTTGGTATTGGTTTATTTTATTTAAGTAAAAAACCCATATTATCATTATATATTGTCATAAATATTCTGTTAAGTAGTATTTAAATTTTTAAACTAGGGTATTTCTTGTCCAAAGATTTTGGTGACGATTAGGATTTATTCAAATTTAAAATTTGAGATTTTTGCTTTCTTATTAACCTAATTTGTTTTAGAGTAATTATTCAAATTAGTTCTTGAAATTTTTAAAATGGGATATTTTAGTCTTTTAAATTTTAAAATACACAAAACAATTTTAACGTTTACTTCTGTTAAATAATATAGTTCCATTCATTAGTCACTAATAATAATAGTTGATGTGAAACGTTAACTTGCACACGTGATGGTTAAATATCCACGTATGCATTTAGGACAAATCAATTCCTAGGATAAAAGACAAAATAATGTCCAAAAAATTTAACAAATCCAAAATAATCCTAAAAAATTTTACAAATGTTCAAATAGTCATTTCAAATTATTTGTATATAATTATTTTTAGGAATAACTATTGTTTTGGTCGCTGACGTTGAGGGTCCGAATCGAAACCGTCCCCATTGTAATTTTGGATTTAAAATCATCCTTAACGTTTTTTTCGTATTAAAATCGTCATTTTTAATAAAAATTTTTACTTTAGCCGTCGCCGTTGGGGATCGCGAGGGAGAGAGGAGACGCGAGCCACTGCCGCCGCCTCGCAATCTCGCCGCCTCCACCTCGCAATTTCGCCGCCTGTTTTCTTGCTTCTGCTTTCTTGCTTTTTGTTTCCTGCTTTCTTGCTTCTGCTTTCTTGTTTTTTGTTTCTGCTTCTTTGTTTGGTGTTGTTGCTGTTGTTTGGTGTTCTTGGTGTTGGTGTTGGTTGGTATTGATGGTGGTGTTTGTGTTGGTGGTGGTGGTGGTGGTGGTGGTGTTGGTGGTGGTGGAGGTAATTGTGTTGGTAGTGGTGAGGGTATTTTTGTCTAAAAAAAATTAAAAGGAAAATAAAAAAAAAAAACGTTAAGGATGATTTTAAATCCAAAATTACAATGAGGACGGTTTCGATTCGAACCCTCAACGTTAGGGACCAAAATAATACTTATCCCTTATTTTTAAATTAATAAATTTTAATTTCTAACATTTTTGGTCTATTTATCTTAAATTTGATTATTTACAAAAATCTTTTATGTATTTTCAAAATAAATTATAAATTGATTTTGAAAATATTTTTAAAAAAGATATAATTTAAAATAAATAAACTCATTTATTTTTTATTATGCAAAATATTAATTTAATTTAATTTAATTTATAGATACCATATTTTATAATTATTCTTTAATGATAAAGAACAGAATGAGCTATTGTTGTTTGAAGAGATAGAAGAACTCTCATTTAACATAAATTTTTTCACATAAACAATTGAAAATATTTGTGCAAATACTTATGAAGGCAACACTTTAAAACTTGTATGCAATACAAATCAAGTCATTTATGAAGTCAAATTTGTAAATTTTGGTTAACCACAAGATCAATGTAGATAATTTACAAAATTCCATTGAGAAGCTCATAATATTTTGCAATACTTGAAGAAAAAATGTCTTCACAAATCCAAGTGTTATATTCATATTTTTTAGAAAGTTTTAAAATTCAGTTGTTGTAATGTTGCACAGAAAAGGCTTATAGTTAAAGTTGTTTGCTCTACCACCATTAGCAATTACGTCAATAAATTTTTTTTTTCACTTGGGAGATTTTTCTAAATTTATTTGGTGTCAATATCTTAGAAATTTAGGTATATAAATACTAGTTTTTATAATTCAATAACCTCTTAGATTTAATTGTTATTATTATGATTTCTACATCAACTTGATATAAGTATCATATATTAATGATTAAATAATATAATTTCTTATCACATTTTAGTGTTAATAAATAAAATTTTTTTAGTATATATTTTGTTATTTTTTGTATTTTTTATTTATTATATATTTTTAATAATATTTTATTATTCTAATTAATAAAAATATTATAAGATTTCGACTTTTGAGAAAGATTAAAAATATAAGAGAGTGACTTTTGAAAAATATTAAAAATATTCAAAGGGAGTGTTTTGAAATTTTTAAAATTTTTAAAGGACTATTTTGAGATTTTTTTAACTTTTTAGAGACTATTTTGTACTTTATTTTAGGGACTGATTTGTTCATCTCGCACAAGTAGACATTTAACAATTATATATGCAAGTTAACGTTTCACATCAGTAATTACCGTTAGTGACTAACGAAAGAAAATGATATTATTTGACAAAAATAAATATTAGAGATTATTTTGTATATTTTAAAATTTAAAAAATTAAAGAGTCTAATTTTAAAATTTTTAAAGACTAGTTTGGGTAATTATATATTTTTTAAGTTGGAATTTCAAATTGAGATTCGAAAAGAGGAAAGTGAGTGTTACAAGTCATGCAACATTGTTCTTAATTTAATTTGATTTTATAATGTAGCATAAGTTTTGAAATCTTGTACCAAAAGGTTGACCGACAGCCAGATAAAATTTCTTACCAATTTTGTTAATAATTAATCAAAGTATGCATGTTTGACTCCTTGAGAATTGTTTCTTCATTGTTTGTATGCAAAGTTGTTTAGGAGATCGTGTAATATGTTGAACAGACCCTAAATAAAAAATTTAAAGTAAAGAGAGGAAAAAATAAGTACCGCTCAACTATATATTTAAATATTTTTGTACTCAAATTCAATTAAAAAGATTTAAATTTAACAAAAATTATTTTTATTACAACATTGTATATATATACCCATTTCAATAACATTTTTTTATCGTTATCTTTGCATTCTTTTTTTTTCTTCTTTTTCGCATTCCTCCTCCTCTTTCGCGTTCTTTTTTTTTTTTGCGTATTTTTTCTCAATTATTGTTCTTTTTATGTTGCTATTGTTGTTGCGTTTTTTATTTTTTTTCATTTTGATTGAAGTTTATTTGGATTCAGAAATGCATTCGATGTGTTTTGTTGATAATTGAGTCTTTTTTATTACTTGTTCAAAATTGAACTAATTTTGCTTCATTTGTGAATAAATTGAGGTTCACTTGATGCTGTTGATAAGTATTGACCAAATTTTTTATTTCTTAAGTAATTTCGGTTCATTTCTTAGTTTAATTGAGTTTCATTTGGATCTAGAAATAAATTGCATGTGTTTTTGTTGATGGTTGAGTCTTTTGATTGCTTGTTCAAAAATGAACTAATTTGGGTTCATTTGTGTGTTAATTGAGGTTCAGTTGATGCTGCTATTAAGTTTTGACCAAGTTTTTTATTTCTTAAGTAATTTCGGTTCATTTATTAGTTTATTTGAGATTCATTTGGATGTAGAAATGAATTCAATGTGTTTTTGTTGATGATTGCGTCTTTTTTTACTGGTTGTTCAAAACTGAACTAATTGAATGGAATGAAGTGGAATCTAATGCCATTGAATAAAGTGATAATGAATAATCATTCTTTTTTGTTAAAAAAAGTTTGGTCAATACTCATCAACAGCAGCAAGTGAACCTCAATTAACACACAAATGAATCGAAATTAGTTCAGATTTGAACAAACAGTTAAAAAGACTCAATTATTAACAAAAATACATCGAATTTATTTTTAGATCTAAATGAACTTCAATTAAATTAAAAAATGAACCGAAATTACTTAAAGAATAAAAAATTTAGTCAATATTTATTAGCAGCATCAAATGAATCTCAATTAACATACAAATGAATCAAAATAAACTAAGAAATAAACCGAAATTATTTAATGGTGACATAAAAATTAGAACTAATAAAGATATTAGCTAAATATTGGTGTTGATGACAATAATAAAAAAAAAAAAAAAGATGCAACATTAAAAAAAAGAGGAGAAAGAGGAGGAGGAGGAAGAGAACATGTGTACGCGAATGTAGAAGAAGAAGAAGAGGAGAAGAAAAAACAAACGGAGAAGTAAAAAGAAAAGGAGAAGGAGAAGGAGAAAAAAGCGCTTAATTTAAAAAGTTGACTTGGATAGATTTGGAGTAGAGTTTCATTGGGAAAAGTATATGCCTGTTTGCATTAGTTTTTCTTGGATTCACCGTTATTGCACAAGATAGAATCTGGCTTACATGGACTTTAGAATTTGCTTCTCCTACGGTATCTCAAATCAACGGTATTTACTATGTTAATTAAGACATATAATATTCCCTCATATTGTTTATATACTTTTTTATTGGTAATTTTTTTTTTGTATATATTTAATTATTAACAGCTGGGAACTTGAATTGTCATCTTATGCTTTTGAGTTTTATGCATGTCTTTTATTTGGATTTGATCGATCCTATTGTTATTTACACTATTTAATTAAAGTAACCAAAAGGCAAGTTGCTGCTGCTTAAGTTTGAGGCTTCAATTCGGCTTTAATTTTTTAGGTTAAAATATTTTGATAGATGCTTCAATTATATCAATATCCTGTAACAACAAATTGTCATCTCTTTTTATTATGAATGCTAGTTTGATGCATTTAAATGGATATGACTAGTGAAGAGATTTTGAAAATATAATTAGTGTAACTCTCAAAGTAAAATCATATTTAGAAAGTAACGCAATTCTTTTTTATATATGTATATATTTGTAGTTACAACTTGCAACGGTAATTGACTGGATAACAATAACATATAAGATAAAACTATAAATAATATAAAGATAACATAAACTTATAACAATTATGAGATAGAATATAAACTAAAATATGTGTATTATAAGAAGTTTTAAATAAGAGAAAGTACAGGGAGCCAATGGTCTAAGCATACAATGTGTACAATTGAGGTTTAGGAAGTATTAGAGATATGACCATTAGTGTTACATTGTCCTATCAGATTACGCTTTTGGAATGAATGGTTTCATGACATGGTATTAGAATTCTAGATCCGAAAGACCAAGAGTTCGATCTTTGGTGAACCCCAAAATCAGCTTAAGCTATTGGGATGAGTGGTTTTATGACATGAGATGTTTATTATCCCTGGTATCGGATGGTTATTCTAGATAGTATAAGTGATGTTCATTTTATTCATGAACCAAAGATTTAACCCATTGTACACATTGTACGCTTAGGCCATTAGTTCCCTAGCAGTACTCTTTAAATAAATATGTTCTTGTTTTATTATGCATCAGTTTTGCTCTCGACGTTTGAATGTTTCAATTCTAATCATAAGCATTAACTTTTCCCATAGTTAATGTGTAGAAGTGGAAGTGAAACTTATTTCAAACATAGAAGGTAAATTGATACATATGAAACATTAGAATATTTTTTCAACTTTTGCAAAAATTAAGAATAAAAGTCATACCTTACTCTAAAGAAAATAATTGTAAGAATGCTTTTGTAAGACAAGAATGACATGATACTCGATATCTAGGTCTAGTAGATTCATAAAAGTAAAGAACAAACGAATATTCATAACACAAGATTTGTATTAGTAACCTAGTTTCAAAAACAACGAGTCTCAGCAAAATTTACTTGCTCTCTCACATCCCTCCACCATTTGCATTGCATCCTCGCGACGGTTCGCACGGCGAGGCCACTTATACATGTCCTCAACCATGCCAACTACATGAATTTGAGCAGACCATAAATGGATGGCTCCCTAATGAACCGGCCGAATAAACCATCAGAAGCAGATAAATGAATATGTAAGACACAGCCATGAACTACCTAAATCATGAGTTGTTGTCATCACTGTAATCACCAGAAAGAGAGAACCAAAACTTCGAAGGTGGATCATTTTCTGGTTTTGCTACAGGATTGGTAGCATACGTGAAGTCCCTATAGCGCAAAATAGTGGCATCATCACAAATGGTGGCAGTGACAATTCTAAGCCCATCTACAGCCATGGTATCGCAGCCAAATTTGGGAACCTCTTTCTCATCATTACAGCAAAACAAGGAATTTACATGAACACCGGTGTCAGATTCCCATACATTGACATACTCATCATGAGGACCCCCAGTAACCACTTTGTATGGATCCATGTGCAACAGTGTCACTTGCCCGCAATGTCCATCCAACTCAGCAACTGGATCTGGGTTCCATGCTTCTTGATTTCTCCTAATATCCCAGAGCATTGCTCTGCAACATCAACGATTCGGTCAGCGCTCATCATCCATATTACCAAATACCAACTAAAGATAACATAATATGTCAGACAGAGTTGAATAACAACTGAAGGAGGAAAATCTTATCACCAAGTTCCTACATATCATACCTGCCATCACCACCAGTGCATAGTAAAGATTTTGATGGTACAATATCAAATGAATAAAGCTTCGGTTGATGCACAGCTGCAGTCATAACTTTCTGCATTGTTCTTAAATCAACTGCAGTGACAGAGGAACCAGCTGCCACATACAGTAGCGATTCATGGCATTTCATGTTCACAGGTGCCCCACGAAGAGTAGTCATTCCCACACAACAGGATGATCGAGCAGAAGAAGACGTAGTCGTATCCCAGACCCTCACCTATTATAACTCCACAACTGTAAAAATACTGGTATAGAAAGATGATTTGAGAGTAAGTCTTAAACCAATAGTAAACTTTATAGTGGTCGTCTATTCAACCAAACTACCACAAACTTTCATTGCAGTTGATAAACCTTACACTTTTTCATTAACTAGTGTTGTAAGAAATGTTGCACTAAATTTGAGCCAAATTTACACTCAAATGGTTCATCAACATGATATCTAGCATAACACGATCAACAGCTAATAACTTAAAACGTAATAAGCATAAAACAGTAAGCCCCAAGTGTTTTGGATGGTGAAAGAAATATGTAAGAAACTTCCCATTTTGAAGCTATAAATAATATATGCTATAAATCAATCCTGTAAAAAGATGCTTCAAATCTGGACAGACAAAACTGAAGAATAATCGGCAAGTATGCATGGATTAGCTAAAACACCCTCATCTTAGTTATCTTTAGGAATAATATCAAAACGTATGAACTTAAGAAAAAGTGTTTTTCTCCTTTAAACAAGTGATGCCATTGCCATGTTGCTATGACCACAATATATATTAGAAACTGAACAAATTTATGAGAATCAAGACATTGAGTTTATGAAAATAGGACTGAATCAAGTAATCTGACAAAGTACATTAACAAGACAACATAAAAGAGACGAGAAGAACCTTAGCATCTCTTGAGATGGTCACCAAAAGTGAAGTTTTGTGCCTGAAAAGAATAGGATAGGATGGATGATGGATCTATGGTTATGAATTTATAATTAAAGTTAATGACTAACAAGACCACTTGTACTTATTTACAATTGAAGTTGAATATGCAAACACATGCACAATAGTGACAGAGACAGATATCTCTTTTCCTTCTACATAGCAAAATTAGTTGGTAAATATCATACAACGTTGCTCAAAACACATTTAAGTGTTGCCAAATTACTTCCTATTTCCTCTCCAGCACTGACAGTAATGTACCAATCACACTCATCAATTCAAGATATACAATAAAAAATCACAATGAGCCTGAATCGTTATTTATTTTTTAATTTTTTTTAATATTATTAATAGCAGAAAGGTTAGAGAATAATGTTTCTAATTTTACCTAGCTACCCAATATTTCATTTTCCTAACACAATCTTAGTGACATTTAGTTAGTTCAACAGAGGAAATCATACCCAGCAACCAACATCAACTCTACAGGTTTCTCGTGCCCATATAGTGTAGCTTTCAAAGATTGTTGTCTCTGTTTTCCACTTGAACTAAGGGACCATAGTCGAACAGTACCATCTTCTCCTCCACTTGCCAATACTTTGCAGGTATCATCTCCCAATAGTTTATCTGATAGTGACAACACTGGCCCATGGTGACCTCTCATACATCTTAGACAAGAACCCTAAAATGTGGCAAGAATAACATTTGAAAATAATCTCAGCATAAAAAAGTTGGTGACATAAAAAGTATCTGGCCACAAATAGCCAGAGGCGCACCTAGCACAAATGATTTTAAAAGAAATTTGTTAAAAGTAAATAGAAATTTCTTAAAAGAACAACTGAAGTACGCTAATGCTTTCTCTTTGCCTCTTGTAAGAAGCATAGATTCTGTCGCAGTCTTTGGTTTCTTTGGATGTACTGATGCGTTCAGTACTTTAGTCGGAAAGGAGTTTTAGAGTTTTTAATAGTTCCTTCTCAACTATTGACTTTGTTTGGATAGGATTTACTTATTTGTATTTCTTTGGTGCTCAGCACCTGGATTGTTTAACATTGTGTCTCTAGCTAATAATCAGGATGATTGGCATGCATTGTCACATGGCTTGCTCCCTTAGGTCTTAACTTTTTCTGCATCCATATCAGGATATCTTATCCTCTTTTATAGGTTCTCTTTTCTTCTTACAAAATTGCAATTTCTATAAACTGAAATGCTTTCTCTTATAGTTTATCTCTCTTTTCTTTTTAATATAATCTTAAACAAACTAATGAACATAGTAGACATCAGGAATACAACACAAGTTATTGATGATCGAATTTGTAACAAATGAAATAAAGTGATACCTTCTTCCCCCACAAGCGTATGGAGTGATCATAACTTGAGGTAACCAAAAACTTTTGCTCCCCTTCTGTTTCTCCACAAGATGTAAACACTCCGTTAAGGGGAAACAACCTGCCATTTGATTCCAAAGTTCATATTAACCTTATTTACACTGAAATCTATGCCTCCTTTAAAGTACAAATCGAAATTAAAAGAACATCGGTAGATATCATCAATCATGCTTTTCAGCAATTAAGTTCATTGTTTTCCCTTATTTGCATTAAAAAGACTTACTAGTTCCATCAGTGAAAAAAGTCCCCTTTTACTATTGACAATGGATCATAAGTCTCAAAGGGAAAAGATTAAACGAACAAAAGCATTAGACGAATACAGAACATGAAAGTGAGATGACAAAAAGAGAGGTCTGGGGAGACTGAACTTGAAGCTGGGAAGGAAACTCTGAAGAAGCGCCACCAAAAGGAGTATCTTCAGCAGTTTACACCACAGAAACTTAGTGGCTAAACATGAGGACTTTGAAGAGAATCACATACGTGTGAGAGTGATTAGGAGAAGCACAAGGACTTTGGGTTTGGGAAAGAATAGGGCTTTGATAGAGGAACAATTTCTTTTGAGTATTGAACAAAATCAAGAATTTATTAGTACATGCATATGCACGTGCATTTTCGCAGCCATTCACTTCTGTGACAAATTCCTGGAACATCATATAAACCTCAAGTTGTACTCCAGCTAACTAGAACCTGATGGAATCTTTTTGTAAATGAAAATAATCGAGCAACATATTACCACTTAGAAAACTTTTGACGCTATATCACGATAGGATAACTGAAAACATCACCAGAAGGTGTGTGTGTTAAACTTCAAGGCTCCACCCACTTTGTCCTCAGTTATTAATTACTATAATTTGAACAGCAACTAGCAACATATAAACAATTGGGAAATCATGAATAAATAACTGGTGATTTCAATTGCATTTCTAGTGAATTTGCTAGTAACAAAATACATAATACCAAGTGGTATATTGTGGATTCCAATTATCGTGCTGGTAAGTCTAGTAAAATAATTTTAATTTCACATCCATTATAAGTTACCTTACCACGAGAAACATGATGAAATCCCGAGTTAATTATAGGATCCCTTTAGTGAGTTAGTTAGAGAAGTTACTCACCGTAAATAAAGGATATAGCAATTAGTTCATGTCTTTGATCATTTGCTACAGTTTATCTTTATCATTGTAACTCAAAAGTTCATCAATATACACTATCTTGGGATTCCAGTTCAAACACATTGATCCCTACATATCCAGATAATGTCTAAACCTACAGTTACAAGTACCATTTCTCATTAATTTTTGTAGAACACAAAAACAGTTATGTAACATTATTACCTCATACAGGTGATTCTTGCTCTATGACCACTGAACAAAAGGTTAGCATCTTCTGATCCTGGATCATCCCTATCCAAATCTATCATTTCCACGGTTGAACCCTGGTAAACAACAATAGTAAAGTGAATGTCGAGATTAATAACAGTCTACGAATGTTTAACTTTATGTTCTAACAAAACACGAGTATGAAATGGACACTCCTAAAGCAACAGCTTGGCAATTGTATTAATAATATAGAAAAGTGAGAGATACAGATTTGCCTATAAAGCTGAGATGCCAAATATTAAATGGAACAGAGAACTAGCCGTTTCTAGGAGCTCCTTAATATGTGTCACTTTGAACAGAACAAAAACTTTATCTGGTGTGCTACTCCATTACTAATAATCATCTATATAAAATCAATGGTGCAGAAAAATAAATAAATAAATAAATAAAAAGATTATATAAATGAAACACAAACTAGAAATCAATCCATATACCCGTGCTGAGAAGATGTGGTTTTTGTCAAGAAGCAAATGGTTGAAATTTGATCTAGAACTAGTATGTCTATAAACTTGAAGAGATACGGGATGAAGGAACTTGAACTGCAGTAATGCGCTGCGCCTAGCCAGGTACAAATCCCTCGCTCCAAGGGTATTCAAAGAGCTCCAAGGTACTTCTAGATGCCAATGCTCCCTAAAGTTTCTCAATTCAGTTCAGTTACATACACGTGCAAACAAAATTACGTACTATAACACAAAATTTCAAGTTCAACGCATCAACTTGGATAAAGTTTCACAAAAATCATTACTTCTAAGAATATGCACTCAAAGCAGAAAAAGAATCTTTTTCTTTTTTAGCTTCTCCAAACTATTAACAATTGAACACAACCAAAACAAGTACCAATACACAGAGAGTGCCATTATTTCTTGATTTCATCGGTCCCTAAATTTGTTCAATTTCAATTCGATTTCTTTTCTTGAACATATATGCAAGCAAACAAACAAACATATTTTAAAAAAAAAGAAAAGAAAATTCACAGTTCAACATGCGGGCGCGCACACACACGAAGAAAAAGGTGAATTTAGATTTGAATATTTTCAAATTGTATTGAAGAAAGAAGAAAAGGAAATGGAGGAACCTAAAGAAGCGAAGCCAAACAGAGTCGGAGTAGGTAAGGCGCTTGAGGGAGGTGCATGTCATAGCCAAGGCGGAGACGTCGCGGACGCTTAGGTGGGCGAGGCAGTGAGACAGCGAGTCCACATCGAGATCGATTAGACTTGTTGGCGTCGGCGGCGTCGTTGGTGGCTGAGTCGGCGGCGATGAAGCGGACATTGAAGACGCGAAATACGAGACAGACGGCGGAAGAAAAATTGGGGTTTATTAATTATTAGAAAAAAAAGGTCACTGATCTTCTATCAAGCAGACATTTAAGTCCTTTCAGATTGAAAAATACATATACGTCTCTCACCTTCTTAAAATCAGGATATTTAAATTTCACTGTTATATTGATCTTTTTGAGACCTAACAAAAATATTTGACGTGAACTCCATTCTACTGATGTGACCGTTACGATGTGCAAGTGAAAGTGCGAAATAGTTAAGGGACAAAATAGTCCATATGCCAAAAACAAAAGTCCTTAGCAATATAATAGGTGTTCTTCCTCCCACACTCTTCTTTTTATTTTTTTACATTTTCTTATTGAAAAGTTACAGTAATACTTTATTTCTCCCTCAAAAAAAAAAAGTCCCAATTTCTTTTTTATTGTGTGGTGAAGTCCTGGAAGAAAAAGGTGAAGGGATTGCATTGTTTGATTGTCATCTCTCTTATCTATAAAAGTGAGCTTTGTTCACCTTGTTAATTCTTTTTCTGTAGAAGAATTTTAGTTGGCACAGAAATTTAGGAATAGATGCATGATGCATATTGTAATGTGAGTTTATTTTGTTATTGGTTAATTAGGATTTGATTCACAAACTGCAACTTATTACATGAATGACAGTAAAAATTGTGTTAGGACAAAATTATTTTGTGTAATTATTATCTCTGATCATGAGTAAAATTGTATGCAAATAGAACTAAGTTTTTAAAAATAGTAAAACATACGTTTGAATAATTCAAAATGATAAAAATGGTTGGTTTATTTTTTTCAGATGAATGATCACTATGTGGTGCCAGTTTTTTATCATGGGGTAATTTTATTAGAAGAGGTGGAAGTGAGCTTGTTTATGTGCATGGTAAGGTAGAGAAGTTTTTTAAGATGGACATTGATTTTATCAATTTCGAAAACTTGATTACCTTATTCAAGGATTTAGGATATCAATCATATAAGACTGTCTATTGGTTTTCTATTGTAATTTATATGTAATTATGATCTGAATTTTATATTAATTGTTAAAGAGGTACTCTATGTTGTTAAAGAGGTACTCTATATTATTCTATTTGCAATTTGTATATAATTGTGATTTTTTTTTGGTGACTTAAAAGAAAAATAAACAAAAACTAAGAAAGAAAAAAAAAACAAGAAACTGCTTAAAAAAGGCAGTCCCGCTGAATACTACTCTCAAACTCCTTCCAAGGCAATGGAAGCTCCACTTGGGGAGAAATAGTCCTCATTGCAGTCTTTGTCATGATGTCTGCTACTGTATTTGCATCTCTCAAGATCAACCGAAGATCAGCATGCCATTTCCAAGACATGATATCTCGGATTTTTAACACCAAAGGATCAGTAAACCCAGAGCAATCTTGTAAATTATTAACAATAGTAAAAGCCTCCACACAGTCTGTCTCATATATAATGTCTCTTTGTCCCGAGTCCCATGCTAAAAGAAAGCCTCTCCAAATAGCAAACAACTCTCCTTGCAAAATGCTACGACTCTCAATTGTTCCCAGACAGCCGCGTTGCCACCTTCCCTTCCAATCTCTGCTAACACAAGCAAAACCAACTCGAGCACCACTGCCAAGATAGCTAGCATCACAATTAATCTTAAAGGTACCCACTGAAGGGGGAATCCAAGAGCCACTAATGGTTGAGTAGGCGTTTATAGAAGGATTCAGCTTCCCTTCTAAGGACATCCGGGTCCGTTTCCCACACCCCATCTTGAAGCTATATTATTCTATTTGCAATTTGTATGTAATCGTGATCTGAATTTTATATTGATTGTTAAAGGAGTACTCTATATTATTAAAGAGGTACTCTATATTATTCTATTTGCAATTTGTATATAATTGTGATCTGAATTTTTCATTGATTGTTAAAGAGATACTTTGTATTGTTAAAAAAGTACTCTATATTATTCTATTTGAATACTCATTTATACACTTCATTTAGACCTCCTGTCAAAACTCTATCTCCATCTGTAGCCCCAAAAAGAGCTCAGTTGAATCCTTTCGAGTACAGAACAAAGTAAAAAAATTTTCAGGCCGCGTGCTCCACTTGACCAAGGTTCACTCTCATCCAACTCTCAGGCTGCAGCAACTACTCAAATTCCACCATCAACACCAAATACAGATTCCATCAAAGTGAAGAATGGTGTCTCTCATTTTGTTTAGGTTTAATGTGTTTTCTTGTAATGATTTATGGCAAACTTGAGAATTGTCTTTTATAGTACTTGTTTTGTGTTATTTCATTTTGGTCAAAGTAAACTTGTTAGATGGTACTATATAATTTAGCAAACTACATTGTTGGCAAACTTGTTTGTTCTTTTGAAGTTATAGACCTTATCCTTTAAATTTGACAACTTTAATTTCAGTTCCTGAACAATTGAGAGTCTATTTTTAACAGTAATTTCATTGCATTTTTCACATATACTACAAAATATAAGGACTATGAATATCTTAAATGGCATTAATCATTACAGCACATATATAAATAAAAAAAAGAACTACTCTATGCTGCCATTTTGAGACACTACTCAATTGCTACATTTTATAACAACAACACACAGAGCAACTATAACAACATAAATGCATCATTCAATTGGTTTTTTTCATCTTCAAAGCAATAATCTTCTTCTCTAAACTATTGATTCTGTTTTCTGACTCATGTGTCTTGTGATGCTCTTCAACAATTTCTATATCCTTCTCTCCCAAGGTCCTTGTATCAGAGCTCCCAAATCTCGCAATGTGTTCATCAAACCAGATAAAAAATTTGCAATGCAATTCTCTTACCTACACAGCATACCTAAGTTAAAAAATCATATAGTATTTCAGGGGAAGAATTGTGCACAACCAACAAATTTTTTTACTTACCTTATAGAATGGGCACCCAAAGAAGACTCTGTTAGGGGGTTTTTGTTAGTCTTCGACATGAACATGATTGCATAAACTCCACAAAAATCACTTCGGGGAGATATCGCCATCTTTCTCATCTCTGCCATGCAATGCAAGCGTCCTTGAACTTGTTAGACAGTTTTTGTCTTCCTCCTCCTCCACTTCTCCTTGAACTCGAGGATACACCATCAGCGGCCATAAACAACTTCAGCGACCACATTTTTATTCACCCTTTTGTAGGATTAGGGCTACATATCGAACGGCGTCATTTTTGGCGTGGGGGACTATTTTGTCCCTTAACCATTTCACACCTCCACGTGACACACTGTAACGGCCACGTCAGCAGAACGGAGTCCACATCGGACATCTCCGTTAGGTCTCAAAAGCTCAATCTAATGGAGGGATCTAAATGTCCTAGTTTTGAGAAAGTCAGAGACGTATATATATTTTCCAATCTTTAAGGACTCAAATGTCTACGGAACAAAAGGTCAAGGACGTATTTGTTCTTTTCTCTAATTATTAATTTATTATTGAGCTGTGTTTAATTATAGTCTATCCGTACTAAAATTCAAATTATAATTTTAAGTTATTTTGTTAAAATTAATTTGAATTATAATCATTTGATTAATAAAAAAAAGGAAGTAATGCCCAAAATAGTTCTTGAAATTCTCAACTCGCTTCAGATTAATCTCCCACTTTTTAAAATGACCAAATAAGTCCCCCACTCTCAGAATCATGAATCCCCGTTAGTCCAAAGTTACTAGACTTTTTAACGGCGCTGAGGTGTACAGTTAACTGCACGCTGATGTGGACAGAGAATGAGTTAAACTCAAATTGGTACCTCAAATTTGATTAAAATACCCAAATTGATCCAATTCTCACCTATAAAACCCTAACCCCCAAATGTTCATTTTTATTCTTCGTCTCCACTCCTCTCCTCCTCCTTGATGTTGCTCATCTTGGCACTAATTTGAAGGATATTCTAATCTCCAATAACCCTTCGTTTTTACTTTCTGATCTAACCAAACAACGCCTCTAGTTTCTTTTGGTCTCTGCCATACCTTGATGTATTCTTTTTTTTTGTTCCAAAAGTCCGATGATGCGACAATCCCAAAAATAATGTGCTTCAATTCTGTTTCGTTTATTTGTGCCGTTTGTTTCGGGATTAACCGAACCACCACATGGTAGTTATTTTCCACTTCTTCTTTTGACGATGGTGGCGGTGGTGATGAGGAGCAATCTTGTTGGTCATTGTTGTTGAAGAGGAGAAGGAAGTTAGAAGAATATAGAATGTAGAGTAAGATGGTGGTTAGGATCAACTAAGGGGTGATGCTGCTTTTAGATCCATTATTGCATTGATTGGAATAAAGGTGCATTTGATTTGGTTTTATTAATTATTAGTTTACTTTTAAGGTTCGATTTTCCTTTCTTTGAGGTTGTTGCTTTTTTTTTTTTATAAAAGTGGTGTATGTGTGGGAAAAAATTTGGAAGTTCAGAATAGTTTGAATCACACAAAAATAGATATTAAGAAATTGTTTTAATATTTTTATTTTTGTCTAATTTGCTTTCTTCTTTCTTTTTTTATTTTGTTGTTTGTAATTTTGATATGTGAAGTTTGTTATGACTAGAACAACATCAATGAGGAGGAAAGGAGTGGAGACGAAGAACAAAGATGAATATTTGGGGTTAGGGTTTTATAGGTGAGAATTGGATCAATTTGAGTGTTTTAATCGAATTTGGGGTACCAATTTGAGTTGAATTCATTGTGTGTCTACATCAGCGTGCAGTTAAGTGCCAACTTGGCATTTAACTGTACACCTTAGCGCCGTTAAAGAGTCCCGTAACTTTTGGACTAATGGAGATTCACGATTCTGAGAGTGGAGGACTTATTTGGTCATTTTAAAAAGTGGGAGACTAATCTGAAGCGAGTTGAAAATTTTAAGGACCATTTTGGGCATTACCTCAAAAAAGGTAACATATCATTCGTTGTTCGTTCTTTTTTTTTTAATATTAAGTGTATTAACTCTAATATAATTATTAATCGTTTTTATTAATCTACTTTAATGGCGAGCACGTAACGGCGCAACGGGTGAGCGGCGATGGTGTAACACCCTACCATATAGAGCTTTACGCTTAAGCTGTAAAATAGAGGTGGTGTGGTATTACGACCTCTAAAAAATAAAATATATACATAATAATATTGGAAAGAATACAGTATACGAGAAGTCTTGAAAAACGGGTAAAACAAAATCGCAAGATGAAAAGCACAACACTCAGAAAATCAGGTTACTTGCGTGTGAAGAAAACTAAAGTTCTCTAACATATATATATAAGACAAGAGTAGAGGGTCAAGAGTACAAAATATCAAGCTCCTAACTCAGTCTGCAAAGTCAAGGCTGGCCGGAGAATATTTACATACATATATACATATGCCAAAATTCAAAATATATAGATAAAACCCTAGTTCTCCATAATCCTCTAGGAGGAGTAAAATAAACAATTATATAAGAGGAGATCTATTTATATACATATATCAAAAGAACAAAGAAAATCCCAAAATGAAAACCACTTAGCTGCAGAAGCTTCAGACGCCTAGCGAGGTACTACTCGACCTGCATCTGAAAAAAATAATATAATATGGGGTAAGAACTGGAGGTTCTCAACCTAGTAGAGGTGCCACACACATAAGATATAAGGTATTGGGAATGTGAGAGGCAATTCTATAATGTCGACACTCAGAGATAAAGCTTAAGGAACTAAAAACAGAAGCCATAAATGGGTGGTTGTCTAATGGTTCTCAACCTAACTAAACTTAACCTATATACTAAACTTTCCCACCTTTCCTCTATTCCTCCGTCTCCTATGAGTTGCACAGACAAATAAGCAAAACAAGGCAAACATAAGTAGTTCACAAGTAATACAGATAACAATTATAACAAATAGCAGATTATAACCATGTAGGTAATCCCATATAGTTCACAAGCAATCAAATCAAACAATATGCACATGATGTATGCCTATCCTATGGCTGATGAGTCTTATCTGTCGGTTATCAAGCCAACCCGACAAGTCCGACTGCTAAACCCTTGGACTGTCCCCCGTCGTGCATCTCCATGAGTCTATGCATAGTTTTGTCTCTTTTCATTCATAAATCATACATTCATTTTACTCAATTGGGGTTACCATTCCCGGGAATTTATACGTGCCCAGTCACCCTTACGACGTAGGGTCAACAGAGTATCGAGTTTCGACCTGGAACACGTGATGGCAAGCCACGGTACTTTACCCAGAAAAACTCGTATCTCAGATCATTTGAGTGCATAAGCCAAATAATATTCATAATAATTTATAAACATTTCATATTCATATCATCAAAGTTATAGCCCCAATTGCACTCCAAGTATACATATTTTCATACTTAATTCATCACTTTTTTAACTTTACTTCACCCCAAGTTATCTCCATTTCCTAACTTCATCTAATTATTAGGCTTACTACTATGATTTATGACTGAAAGAACGAAAATAAAGGGTTAGAAGTTTGAAATTATATTTAAAACTTAAAAATCCAGATTTCCTGAAACAGGAGCCACACGTACGCGTGGGCGTGCGAAAATCCTTGCTCGCGTATGCAAGCCCCCTGCTCGCGTACACAAGCATCCCAACCCAAAATGGTTGGTCGCGTCACGTGCAGGTGGTCGTGTACGCAAAAATCCCAGGTCACGCATACACGTGGGCGTACGTTTTATCAAAAATTTTACTAAATTTGAAAAAGCTACAAAATTTTCAATTTCAATCCCAAACTTCCGATGCGCATAACTTTTCCATTTTAAAATATTTTTCTTCCGTTCTTCTAACGGCGCAAACTTCATAGACCCAATTTTCATATGAGAAAATTTTGAAACAATTTGGGAGTCTGGAATCCGAGTTATGGCCTGCCAAAGTTTGGCCAAAAATCAATTTTCACAAAAACTTTCCAACCTTTATTTTATTGATTTATCATTCAAATATCAACCATTCCACACTTAAAATCAGCCCTAAAATATGCAATATCACAACAACAAAATTCTACACCCTTCTATCATCCATCATACATCAACATTACACAATTTCACACTTAAATTCTTTAAATAATAAGACTATGAGCAATCCACCAATTATGCACGAACAACCTTACCAACAAACCAATCATTATTCAAACACCACTTTAGCATTCTAATTCCAGCATAACCATATTCACTAACATATACTCAACCCATGTCATCAACCATTATCACAAACAGTAACATTCAACATGCTTAATTGTTCCAACCTATCCTATGGTCCTCTAGCCTAAGGTTCCACAGAGCATTATATATTATCCCAAGGCAACCTGCTAATGCACCAAATACAGCTCCAAGAGGTCCAAAATCACCAAGGCAACTTCACCCAACCTCCACCAAGATCCAAAGCTCACAATTCAAGCTCCAATATATATATATATATATATATACACCTAAATTCACATATATCACACACATATACCCAAATTCAATACCCAATACACCAATTAAAAAATTACCTAGAGTTCTAGTATCCTCACCTTATCCAAGCGTCATATAAGTAAGAGTAAATATTTTCCTCAAGCTAATCGGGTCCTATAACATCAAGGAAGCAAAATCTTACCACCACTTCAATAAATTTAGAAAATAGAAAGTGATAGAGATACTGGGGTGATAGAGTGACTTACCAACAAAATTGTTCCGATAAATTCATAGAACTCGACGCGATGAACGCGTGGCCGCAAATGGTGCGGCGATCGGGGCTCGGAGTGGTGAGATATGGTGGTTTGAATTGGAGGTTATGGTTTTAGGTTCTCCTTCCTTCCTCCAAGAATGTTTCCAGCGTGAGAGTAGAGTAAGGAGGAAGGGGAAGCTGCATTCATTAATTGTTATTGGGTTGAATTGGGCATTGAGCCTGATTTGTCTGGTTCGGCCTAATCTTTGGCCAAATTCTTTAAAATTAGTGTTAAAATTTTAGTTTTAATTAGCTCTTTCCTATTCTAATATAAATTCACATTTCTAATTTATTTTATTAAAATTTAATTTATTCACTAATTTAACAATGTTTACAGATGGCAAGAACGTGACAGCGTGACGAATTTTTTCTTTATATCGTTGAGTGACCGCTAGGTTTATTCACTTATTTGGGTTTAAAGTTGTTTGTGGACTTGGTCATAACATGTAGCAGTTAGACCCCAATTATACTGAGTTTCATGTTCCTGGTAAGGAGAAGAGGGGAACTGCTAGGTAAATTTATGAAAGTATGTGATGTAGTTAAATGGGTGGGTTAAGGAGTTCTTTTCTGTGATTGTGTTTGGAGTTGGGATAACTGGTTGTGCATGTATTTGTATTTGTGTTTATAATATCTATTTAGTTTAATTTTTATTTTTATCATTAGGTTGGTCATAATATGTGAATAGATTCCACTATCCTTCGGTAAAATAGAGTTCACTGCCCCTTCGTTGGACGCTTACATTTATGTAATTATAACCTGAACCAGTGAATACAACTTGAGATGGTATTTGATAGATGTGGTGCATTGTAAACGATTGCAGCAAAAGATAATCGCGCTGGAACATTAGACAAAAAGAATAAGTTGGAGTAAGAACAGTAATTAAATTATCAAAAGAATATATAATAGAATGAGTATATAAAAAATACTATAAAAAATTATAAATTGTACCTTAAAAGGATTAACTTCGATAAAAAACGAAGAATGCA
>NC_029794.2:125689574-125690236 GCF_000816755.2 Arachis ipaensis
AGTTATAATCAAAATTAATTTTTTAGGATTTTTAATATTAAAATATTAAAAATAATTAGTATTGTCTTAATCAATATGAGTTTGTTGAGTGAACATCTTAGTCGTCCGCTTAAACAACATTTAGGAGTTAGAATTTCGCCTTGTGTGTAGCAATCCATTGACTAGTAGTAAACGCTTCATAAATAGAATATCAATACGTGGTTAGACTTGGTAGGAATATCCGAATACGCGGGTACTCGACCCATCCATACCCGGTTGGGGAGGATAATAACTTGACTCGAGTCGGGGCAGATTTTACTCAGGACAGAACATGGTCGGGTTTAGGGTGTACCCGCCCCAGATATATACATATAAATACTTTTTAGGAATTATGATTTGTCTCATATCACAGATTCAGTAATTCACAGCTTCAATCCATATTCTATAACCATGCAAGAGTAACCCAGTCATCATCATCCAGAGTCTTCTTCTTCTCGGCTTCTTTATAAAAAATCTCATAGCTCCCGTCATCGTCGTTGCTGAGCCCATCGCCGCCTACCCCTTCACAGCTCCCATCTTCCTTCACAGCTCATGTCGCCATCGCTGCTTATCCCCTTACCGTCACTGTTAAGCCAATCACCACCTTTTTCCTACGGAGTCCCTTTTCTCTAGGTAAATATTTC
>NC_029794.2:125690435-125694945 GCF_000816755.2 Arachis ipaensis
TCTCTCTCTCTCTCTCTCTCTCTCTCTCTCTCTCTCTCTCTCTCTCTCTCTCTCTCTCTTTCTCTGAGTCTGTTAAGTTCTTCTCTTCTTCTTCTACAAACTCATCACTTAGTTGCCGTCGCTATAAGTCCACGTGTTGACGTTGCAGTTTCATTTGAAACTATCAATGAATAAAATAGAATTTTTATTCAAGTTGGACCAGTTGAAAATACGCATGCATGAGATCATTTTTGCATGTAATTTCTGAATTTTTTCATCCAATTTTGATCTATATGGTTCAGTATTTTAGTATGGTGATCATCGTGGTTTCGTTGTGACACTAATGTGATAAAAGTTAAGGTAATTTCATAACGAATATATAAGACAGACCAGATTATTAAAGAAATTAGGGAAATAACATTCAGATGTGCGCATAAAATTTATAAGATGTGATTATCTTAGGAAAATATATATGTATAGCCCAAGTGGAAGATTGTTAAGAAATTATTATTTCTTAATATATTTATGGGCAATACATATATTAATTATAATTGTAAATTAAGTAATTTCACATTAAATAGCTTATATAACGGTGATCTCATTTATTGTCATAAATGTTGAATTAAATAAGTCATTATTACTTTTAATTTGGATAAATGATATTAAAACCATAGATACTATTTTATTTGAATTTTAGGATTTAATGAATGTCACTCTCAAATATAATTAATGACTTCAGGATTTTGGTCTCTAACACATCAAACTCACCTCCGTAGCTCTTTTCTCACATGGAGTTGTAATTCAGCCCTATCAGGAATATAGAAGGTTTTGGTTGACGAAGATTAAAGAACTACAAGAGCAAAGCTCTCTGATCTCAATCATGCTCTCGAATGAAGGGACGCTTTCGCGCTCTCAGTTATATTTCTTAATGATTTAACATGGATGATCTTGAATTTGAACATATAATGGTTCAATGAGAGGTTGACTAGTGACTAGTGAGTACTGAATATAATATTTTTAAATTTGTGTTTCAATAAAAAGATGTGCTTAGTTGAGTTAGTTCTATCCATCCTAAATAATTCTATATTCACTATTACTTATCCATCTAAATATTTCTAATATTGATAGAATATTATTTTTAGATGCAAAAAATTTAAAATATATTTATTCTATTTCAAAAATTAATATTCATATTATTTAAATTTTTATTTAAAATAGATAATTAAAGATCACCAATAAATAAAAATGAATGAGATATAATAAAGAATAATTTTCGTAGTATAAATGTAACATCCTAACTTTTAGCACGTCATGATCGTACCAAAAGTAAGGCGTTACGGACCTGATTTCCTTTATTATAAATTTACTATTGAGCCTTTACGTCGATATCGCGTTTCCGTTTTTAAGAAAATTTCAGAAAAAAGATTTTAGTACTTAAAATCACATAACAAATGGTCTTCGAATAACAATAATCACATAATTATTAATAATAATAGATGCCATACAATTAAATTCAATGTAAAACTTAAATACAATACCTATCCCTCTGGATAAAATAAAAACCCTGAAGCAACAAGGGCGAGGGAACTCTATATATAAAAACAACAGGAATCACAAGTAAATCTACTAGTCATCTGCATCTTCTAACTGAATCTCCGAAACTGAGTCTCTGAAAGGGTGGAAGATTTGGGGTGAGAACAAACCACACGTTCTCAGTAGGGAATAAGAATGTCGTAAAAGTAATGAATTTAATGCAAATAATTAACTTTACTCAATAAAACTATTTTGTTAACCCTTTGGAAATACTTTTATTTCTACTTTAGATAAATAATTACTTTTCTTTAAATTTCTAAACTCAAAACAAATTTTAAATATAAAACTAGTCACAGTTTCTGTCTCTCAGCCACATAGTTAATTCTCAGTCAAATGTCAACTCGTAATCACTTTAATACACTCACAAACAAATAGTGCAAGCAAGAGATTCAATTCAATGTACAAGCAAGTCACAACAAGACAAACAATACAATCACAAAGTAATAAAACAGGCAAGCGCAATCAAATGCAAATGCGCAATCAATATGATGCATGTTGGGTTTAAAACATTATATTTTTCTTAATAAATCAAACTTTAAAATAGAATAAATCTTTTCTTAACTAAATATATTTTAAATAATTTAATTTTTCAAAACCAAATCTTTTAAAATAACTTTTTAAATAAAACCTCAGATTTTATAAAATTTCGGCAGCATTTTCTCTAAAATTCGGTCTAAACCACCCTTACGAGTTCCCTCTTTTCAAATTCGGCTCAATCAAGACCAACATTTCGAATTAACATTTCCAAATTCATTTTGCATAATCAATAAAAACCATTTTCAAACCAAGGCTCAAAATTAACATATTCAATCATTTTTTTTTCTTTTGAGAAACTCAAAAAAAATGATAAATCAATAATCAATTCAGCCACAATTTCAATCACAGCAGAAAGTCATTTTCAGCACAGAAATTAATTCACTTGCATTAATCCACTAAACTCATCAGGTATTCAGCCCCAAAATATGTTAACTTTTAAACAAACTCCTACCTTCTACCTTAATTGAAATACTCGAAATTCCGGAGAAACTTTTGATTGAGCTGTTGAAAAGGAAAGCGTCAAAAATCATCTGTGTCTCCTAGAACTCCAGTTGGCCGAACTCAAGGGAAAACAAAATTACAAGTAAAGAGGAAAAAAAAGAGAGTCAAAATATCCAAAGTAATAAAAAGATTATTTTTACAATTTTATTCAATCATATATATATTTATAACAATGAACTTCTAACTAAATTAAATTGTATTTATTATTATTAGAAAAGGTAAGAGAGAGCAGTAGAGAAAAGGTTTGTGTACATTCAAGTTGTGTAGAATGATATAATATAGAAGAATATTTATAGGTACTAAGAGAATCGAAATAATAAAGACGTAATATTCTATAATAAATGTTCAGATATGTTAAACAATGCTAATTGATCATAATTATACTCTAACATCCTCCTCAAACTAAAGTGACAACTTCAGTTTGAAATTTATTTGAAACAACTAAATAAAAAAATGCATAAACTAATAAAATGGGTGTAGACGGAACTGCCTGAAGAAAGCGCAGACAGAATTGTCAGAAAGAAGCGTAGACAGAACTACCAGAAGGAAGCACAGACGAAATTCCTGGAAGAAAGTGCAGAAGAAACTGCCATAAGGAAGCGTAGAAGGAAATGGCACAAGGAAACGCAGACAAAACTGCCGGAAGAAATCGCAGACAAAACTGTCGGAAGGGAATGCAAACGGAACTGCTAGAAGAGGATGCAGACGGAATTGCCGCAAGAGTGGCCAACTGCCGAAAAACTGCTGAAAAGATGGCGAACTGTCGAAAAACTGTTGAAAAGTGAGAAAGTTCGAAGAGATGACAAACTATCAGAAGGTGACAAAAAACATATAGTGTCTTTATGAGAATAAATAAGTAGTGGATGAGCTAATCGGTGAGGTCAGAAAAGTATCAAAGTATTGACAAAAGAAAAGGAAAAAAATAGCACGGAAGAAAAGTATAAAAAATACGGTGATTTCACCAGAAAAAAATCATCTTATCCTCCTCAAGGAGGATATCATGGCTCTGATACCATGTTAGAAAGGGGAGAAGGAGCAATAGGAAAATGGTTTGTGAGTATTGAATGAAGTTGTGTAGAATGATACAATATAGAAGGGTATTTATAGGTGATAAAAGAATCTAAATAATAAATACATAATATCCTATAATAAATATTCAAATATGTTGAATAATGCTAATTGATCTAATTGATCCTAATTATACTCTAACAATTATATTTAATTAATTGATATATATAATATTAAAGTGTGTGATACTTAAATATCTATCGTAATGAATTGTATTTAATGAATTGTATTTAATTGTGTGATACTTAAATATCTATCTAATTAGTTAATAGAATTAATCTATATAGTAATGAATTGTATTTAATGAGTTAAAAGAAATAAATAAAAAAACATTCTCAAAATCATGCCACGTCAACTTTATCATTAAGTGCAAAAATCCAATTTTTATATAATAGAATAGATAGATAGATTTGTCATTCGGTAACTTCATTAACAATTTTTATTTAAATATTGACCAAACATGTTTATGAAAATTTATCAATTTAGTTATTAAGTTATATTGAAAATATAGTTTATGTAATTGAAAAAATGAACTAAATTAATAGATTTTGATAAATATATTTAGTTAAAATCTAATTATTTATGTCAAGTATTATGTATGTTGTTAATTAATATTTTTATTATCAATTGTTGACGAAAATTGTTAATGAAATTACTGAAGGGCAAATATGATTAATTTGTAATATTTAAAGGATCAATTTGATGGAAAAAAAATTTTAGGGATGAATTTAAAGAATGTCCCGCCTTTCAGGGACTAATTTGACTATTAACTCAATTAAACTTAGGTTTAATTACTCTGTTGGTCCTATAATTTTGCGAAATTTTCAATTAG
>NC_029794.2:125695872-125699869 GCF_000816755.2 Arachis ipaensis
TATAAAGATTTAATTATAAAATTTTATTTAATATTTAAATTATAAAAATTTAACAATAATATAACAACTAACATAATCAAATTTTTAACTAGAGATGACTTAAATATAATAAAATAATAGACTTATGTTAAAATACATTTTAAATAATGGTGTTTTGTATTTTTATTATTTTAAATTGATTAATGCTCAAAGAATTAAGTAGATTCCACTAACTTTATTTTTACGGTTTTATTTGAAAAAAATTTTCTCTCATGAATATTATTTTGATAAAGGTAGAAAGTGGAAACTCAGGTGCAGTCAAGTTAACTTCACGTGAAGTTGATAATTGAAAGCCGTTAGATAAAAATTTAGTCAAATTATTCAAATCATTTAACGGTTCTCAGCCTGAATTTTCATCTTTGATAATCGACTTTCAATAAACGTGATTGAATGGTTCACTTTACTCCAAATCTTAAAAACATAAAGATGTGGTTGACAAAAACAAAATACATTAAAAAAAAATTACAAACCAGATACTACACTCTAATTTTTTTATGTTCCAGATAAGACAAGTTCAATAATGCAATCATACTCTAGTTAAATCCAATATTAAAAAATAAAAATCGAAAAGATATTGATACAATTAATTAGATTTTAATGCAGTCTAATATCTTTTTTTAGTTATTTTGTCTAACATCAATGATCACTTTCATTAACATATGTGATATAATTATTTATATGGTTATCAGCTTCAACTTTTGGAATAAGGAATTAATAGCATATTATCAAACTAAATTATAATAATAATAATCTATGTAGCATTTATGTTTTTAAGTAAAAAAAGAAAGAAAAAAAAAAAAGCGCTTTCGCGTGAGATCGAAAACATGTATGTTAGATATAAATCATATAATAATTCATACATTTTTACTAATTTATCATTTATGTTTTTAGAATAAGTGATTTCTTAGTTATATTCATTTTTGCATGCGATAACCCAATTTTCTAGATGTGTTCATTGGTTTCGAACTTTCAATGACTTGTGGGTGAGACAAAAGTAACTTATATTACAAGAAATTGTTGATGGACTTCTTCAATTGGACTACAAAAAGAAATTTCAAGTTTTTTTTTTTTTGGTCAAGAAATTTCAAGTTCAATTAGGCATCTAAAGTTGTGCCGTAAAATTATGACTCGGTAGTATATGGGTTTATGGATCACTTGCCAAATAAAACAGACGACGAATTTATATGATATGATAGTCAACATAAAATAAAGGTGGCAACTGACCAAACAAACAAAAAATCTTTTAAAATCTCTTTAGATTTTTTTTATACGAAAAAGTTTGTGGTGTTTTGATTGAAAATAAATATTTTTGGTGTAATTGTAGATAGGTGAATGTTATACGTAGAGCAAATTCAATATGCAAAGATCTATTGAATCAACACGCAAGACATGTGTTCATATCGAAGCCAACATATAGGGGGTGTGTTAGACACACGTTAGGTGGTGATTCGATGTAATTTTAACACGTGATTTGCGTGATTGGGTGTTTTGGGTATAAAAAACAAAACTTATTACTATTTTATTTTATTGCGAGAGAGGCGTTTTAGTGTATTGTGGTTTTATGTACTATGACGTTCGCAAAATTACAATACGATATCTGTCAAAGCATAAAGAACGATATTTTAAAGAGGGTGAGTAATACTTTGTACAGGAGTCTCGTTATCGTATTTGGCGGCCTAATACAGTTTGATATTATTCTGATCTTTGATGAAGCAAGTATTCAACGTATGTTTCATATTCACCAGCAGACTCAGGTGCAACAGCCAAAATTTGAGTTGTATATTGAGTTTGAACATATAGTTGCGGATAGAATTCAACATACTCAGACATAGAAGATGATAGAGCTGAAATAAAGGAGGAATGAACAATGATAGCAAAGAAAACTTCGAAGCTACCTATGAAACCGGTGGCGAGGACGAAGTCGAAGATGGTGATGGGGGAGGTGAGGCAGTCATGGAAAATGTAGTGGTTCCACTTGCAATTAGTTAACCCATGGACGTTTCACTTTTTATACGTAGC
This sequence comes from Arachis ipaensis, assembly GCF_000816755.2. Lineage (NCBI taxonomy): Eukaryota > Viridiplantae > Streptophyta > Magnoliopsida > Fabales > Fabaceae > Arachis > Arachis ipaensis. The sequence continues at coordinate 125,697,931 of NC_029794.2, forward strand.
TTGAATCTTGACCTCATGCATGATTCAAAATTCCCCGCATATGCGAACATATGTACGTGAGAAGTGCGTGATACGTTTTTCTTAATTTGTATTTTGAATGGATCGATAAGTGACAATTTATGTTTCTGTAGGTGTTGCTGATCCTAAGGACAGGGAGTTCAGAATCGGAATGAAATATAGTTCTAGAAAGTCAGTCGTTGCGATAATTCGGAGTTATATTGTCTCTAGAGGAGTCGATTAAGTTGTTTACGAGTCTGAGTCACAGACGTTTTATGCAATATGCAAGACCTATGGTCGTTGGTGTGATTGGCTTATTTGAGCCAACTTGATACGAAAGAAAGATTATTAGGAGATTTAGAGATACAATGGGAGGCACACATGCTCCATGGGAACGATTTTGTAGGATCACTCAAAGCTGCTACGAATATCTCTTACGAAAAAGGAACAACACACAGGATGCGTGTTGTATCAGGTTTCTCTAAACATCTACAATACTACAAAACATCCCAAAACGTCAATATTCTACAAAAATACCACTATATTTTCATATAAAAAATAATTTCTATCCTTTTTACTTCATTTAACATTTAATTGATGAACTCAAAAAATAAAACAGTATTTTAAAACCCTAGCGTGTTCGATTGAATTAATAAAAAACTGACTACTAAATTGGTCTGATTTAAGATAAAAATTGTCAATAATGAACTGAACAAAAAATAAAAAAAAATAATCAATCGGTCGAATTAGTCTATTTTTTTAGTGGTTGATCAATTTAAAATAATTAAATAAGCTATTTTTTTAAAAAAAATTATATATTTTATACGTAAATATATTATTTTATTATATTCGGTCCAATCTCAATTAAATCTTGATTGAATTTTTAAATTTTTGAACTTTTAATTCTACTGGTATCGATTTAGTTTTCAAAACCTTGAAATGAAAGGATGAATCACACCTTATTTAACACTACTTTTTGGTAAATTCGACAAAAGTTCTATGGACACCAAAGAACCCTCCAATCTTTAATGTTGGATTCAATCAGTGTGTTATACTATTTGGTTTGCGGAGACCATTACCATCAACCTTTCCTTCATTTTCTATCTAGTTTTGTTAGATAAACAACGGAGAATATGAATAATATGATCAATGGGCTGAAAATTTGGCCCAATAAAGTTAAAAAAAAATATTCCACCAAATTTACCCAACTAAAAAACTCCATTTAGCAATTCAAAAATTTAATCATCCGCATACCTAAAAAATTGAACATCCAATATATTTTAATTGTATCTAACTAAACCTATTCCAATCAAATAACCATCCACATATGAATTAAAATAACCATCCACATACCTACTAAAATGACCATCAGACTAAAAATTAAAATAATCATCTGCATACTTACTAAAATAACTCATGGAGACAGTGTACTAGATAATAAACGACAAACTCATGCTGGACAGAAATCCCAAGCTGAATCTGGCGTCATTTGTGACGACGTGGATGGAGCCATTAACAAGAACCATATTGACATGGATAAGGGGGTGAGGGGTGCAAAATGACGCCAATAACAGAGTTGGAAGAGAACCTGATGCGGCGGTGAGGGGGCGACGACATCTAGAGCTTTGCGACGACGACGATGACTGTTGCAGGAGAGATCGACGTCGGTGAGGGGTGCAAAACGGCGTCACTAACAGAGTTGGAGAAGAACTTGGTATGGCGATAAGAGAGACAGCAGTGTCAAAAGCTTTGCGGCAACAATGACGATTGTGGAAGAAATCGACGCCGTTGAAAGAATAATAAAATACAAAACGTATAATATATAAATGTGTAATTGTACGTAGTGGTGTAGATATTAATCCTAATTTTTTAAATTTTAAAATCTAATAATAATTATTTAATTAATTAAAAATATGAATTTTAATTTTAAATTTACATTTTC
>NC_029794.2:125700064-125704615 GCF_000816755.2 Arachis ipaensis
TATATAATCTTTATTCTTTAAAGTTTAGTTTTCTAAATTTTTTATTTCAATTTACCCTCAATGTTTTAATTATACGGCTTAACCGCTTAAGTAGTTCAATAATATAAAGCAACATTAGACTTCCATTTTGTATTTTTCTTACCACGCCTATGATATCTTTCTTTTTAGTTTTATATATATAGTCAATGTGTTGCAAGATAAATGATAATATTTGATAATGTATTCAAATGAATCAAAATAATAATTTACTCTTCATATTTCTATCACTTTTTAATTAATATGATACAATCTACAGCTTGTTTTTTTTTTTTCTAAAATTAAGAATGAGATTTAAATCCAAAATTTTTAAATAAAAATAAAAATACTATATTATTTAAATTATAATTCGTTGATAACCTACCACATATTTTTACTTCAACTTATCGAGTAGAATTCATATTTCATCTCATAATCATATGAAATGGCTAATCTTTAATTTAAACAAGTACATTTGAAATATATATGTTTCCTTTTTTCACCAACTATACTGCATATACATAAAATAATATAATTAATTAGCTAGAAGTGTATATTTAGTTTTCACGTAAAAGTTTGATTATAATTGTTGTAAAAGACTGTTTTTTGATATAATAAGTTTAATTATTAATTTAATTATTATTAAATATTTAGTTATTTTGATGACGGATTATTTTGTTAAAAAGACAATGGGAGATAATATGTACAATTGTAAGCAACTATATAATGACCAATTCTTTGATGTTCGTTGAGAATTTTTGTTTTACCAATTCAAAATATTATATGCTTCTTTTGTCAATGCTAAGTCTCTTTCGTAGGTTTTGAATACTTCTAAATTCACAAGAAAGTGAGAAACCCAATAAAAATTGAAAGAAAACAGGGGGTGGGAGCACATGCATATGGTACTATGTAGGGGATTTCACATTTAAATGGATCCAAACAAAAAATATTTAATCGAATTTAAATTGAAAATAATTGGCCAAAATAATACTAATTTAAATTTAATTAGATCTCATATTTAACAAATAATATAGATTGTAGATTGAAGTACAATAACATACGTAAACATCTTTCTTTTCTATATCTTATTCAGTTATCAAATTCTCTCTTTACAGACTATTCACGTGGAAAAAAGATTGAGTTTGAAGCTATATTCTTTTTTTTTGTCAAGTGGATTGGACAACCCCCAATCCTAGGTATTACACTCATGTATTACACACTCACACAATACACTCACACACTACATGGGTACACTATTAATATGGGTTCTATATTTCTCACTGAAGATTCGAATCCGGGTGCAGCTCCCAGCGAAGCAGGTGATGCTGCCATTGAACCAAGACCTCGGCTGCATGAGAGTTTTGTGTTTGAAGGATCAAGAGTTCGAACTAAAGAAGGCCTATGCAAAAATCTCACTTAAAATTTTTTGGAATGGGTGGATTCCTGACAATAAACTCAATCATCCAATTCAAGTGGATAATTACTAAAATAGGTTGTCTACTTCATGACGATTTTCATTACGGGTCGGGATAATAGTCGGAATGTATTTTTCCCTACTCATCGCGGTATACATAATATAAACAAATATAATATGCATAATAATAATAATTATTATATAAAAAAATAAATATAAAAATATATAAAGTTATAAATTAGAATTTTAGTCAATGATACCCATATTTTGATGTTTTATACTAAAATTTATTCATCTAAATCAAAACAATAACAAAATATATTTGAGAGGATGGAGAAGAAAAACAAGACATACATCTAGCTAATATATCTGTTGAAGTGTAAATTTTGAAGAGAAATGTTTAAAGAACAGTAAAATTTATTATTTTTAACTATTATTTTTAGTTATTAATTCAATTCTTTTAATTTAGTAATTTAACAACATATTTAATTTATATTTTTTAATATTAATGATAAATTATTGATTAAAAATAATAAAACCGTCTAATATTATTCAATTTTTAATATTGGACTAAAAAATAAAATAAATAAAATCCAATATACAATTCTAAACTAATTATACAGTACAAATTACATTGAGCTTTTTGAAAACCAATCTAAACCACACCTTAATTAAATAACCCCAATCACATGGTGGATGGTGCACAGGAAAAGTTGCTTCATATTATGTTTTGTTATTTTTGCATAATTAATGGATAAAAGTGAGCGACACAGAAAAACATGGGATACTTCTAAAATTAAAGGAACATATTAGGTGATGAGAGTAAATATTATTATTATTTTTAATCAGTATTTAATTAGTAATAATTTATATTCATATTTATAAAAATTTTACACATAAAAAATATATAATTTACATTATTTGCCAGAATTTAAATATATGACAATTTATACACATATTTTTTAAAATTTATGCATATAAATTTAAAAAATTATTTATTAAAAATAATTTAATATTTATACTGATCAAATATGAATAAAAAATACTAAAAATTAAATTACTTTTGTCCCCATAAATTTCTCTTAGGTGATCCCATTTTTCCTTATATTGCCTTGACTTTGAAATAACATTAACTAATTCTCTAATTTTCCCACTAAAAATACTAGTTTCTAACATTCTCAAAATTAAATAGTGTTTATATGTGGAACACGCGAATTGCCTTCTCCAAACTAGCTCTAAGATGTGAAACATATATATTTAGACATCGATAATATTTGAACAAACAGTAAAGAACTTTTTAAGAATTCTTCATTTGTATTAAAATAAAAGAGATATCAAATGATCAAATTATTTTAATATATATATATATATATATATATATATATATATATATTATTTTTTACTTATATATCTGTATGAGATATCGAAGGTTCTGTTTGGTTATTGTCTTAAGAACATATGGACACGGATATAGCTATATTAAGAGACATATATATAGATAGACATAAATTTTTTAATGTATTTGGCAACTGTATATAAGACACAATAATTTAATTCAAATATCCATTTTATTTTTATTAGTTCTCTACCATGATCTACCACCAACATTAACGCTGTCGCCACTATAGTTTTCTACCATCACCACTGTCACCTGCAAATTTTTAACTTTATCGCAAAATATTATATTTAACTTTCATTTATTCATCAGCTCAGCAATTCAATTTTTTCATTAAAAAAAAAAAACTAAAACATGTTGAAATAAATAAAAAAGAGAACGAAGGTGAGACAGACAGATCTCATCAAGAATGATCGACCACTATTTTGATCTTTTTTTATTTTTTTGCCTTAGCTCTCTTAATGAAATTGATTCAAGTGATAGCGGAGACAAACAAAGCTGAACAACACCTGATGAGTGTAGACGAATAAATCTGACCGAATATAATGGCCATTGTTGGTGATGAGCACGACTGTGTGAAGAGAGAAAGAGAAAAAAGGAGAAAGAAGAAATAAGGGGCGTCAGTGATGGTGGCTCGCAGCAACAGTGTGGAGGGGCACAACAATAGAGGGAGAAGCAGAGTGATGAGTGTAGCGATGCAAAGAGAGAAAGAGAGAAGGAGATGAGAAAGAAAGGAGAGACAATGGTTATGATGGTGGTGTGGAGGAGGGACACGACCATAGAAGGAGGATGGAGGAAGGGATGTGGAGGTTGGAAGAATTTTAGGGTTAGAAACACATAATAGAAAAGATAATAAGAGGAAAGAAGGGGGATTAGGGTTAAATTAATTAGGGACATAGTTAAAATTCAAAAAAAAAAAAGGAATAAAATGTAAAATTTTATATCTTATAAATTGTATTTTAAAGTCTCAACTCAAAAAAGACACTACAAATATATATTTTGTGTATGTTTGTGTACTATTATATTATTAAAATATGTATCTCAACAAATAAATAGTAAACATGTGTCATTGTGTCTATATTTTTAGTGTCCATGGATATTAACTAAACGCATGCTAAATACCTACCATATTTTATGCATAATGTATGTATTTATTCTTTATTAACATAAAATATGATATATCATGTCAAATAATATGTACATATATGCTGTTAGCTAAGCTATCTATGAATGAAATTATTTTCTTTCATTTTCTAGTCATTAGAAAGCTAAGAATATATACTTATATAAATTAAAGTAGCATCACATACATGCATACATACAATATATTATCCGCCCTCTGCATCTTAGTTACATTACTTTTAGTATAATATGTCCTAAGATTCTGCTACATAAATCATAGTACACGATACATTCATATGGATTTATGATTCATTGTCAACAAAATCGAATTGAATCAGATCTTCAAATATTAAATATTTGTAAATGGAACATCGCCGGTTGTGTCTCCTTAAAACAGGCAGGAAACACAAAACTGGGAGCTGTGAGATAATATCATATTTGAAAAGCAATCACATGCTTTTCACCTGTTACCTTGGTGTTAATTAATTACATAAAAAATAATACTAAATGACCGACAAATTTTATTGTTCTTTTTAACATTTAGTCCTTTTTAAATTTTAAATACAAAATTTTAATAAATACTAATTATAAAAAAAAGTATTAT
>NC_029794.2:125704681-125705038 GCF_000816755.2 Arachis ipaensis
TATTAAAAGTACAATGTCTAATTAATGGATGATCATGATTCATAAGGATCTTTTAACTTTTATATATCTTTTCCTTAAAAGAAAACAATTTCCCTTTGCTTCTTGGTCGTGATTCATGAGGGTCTTCGGATCGAGGGCTTCGAAAGAAGGAGTTATTATTTTTTTTTGAATTGTTTCATATGATTCATATAATTAGCCTTTTGATTTCCACGAGCAAGATCAATTTTCTTCCATGTGGTGTGACCATTTTTTTACGGTATCTTTTAATTTATTAGATCAATAATTAATTTATTATAAATTTAAAATTTATTTAAAAATTTATTATTAACCAATAAATTATTATATAAATAAAACAAA
>NC_029794.2:125705067-125709659 GCF_000816755.2 Arachis ipaensis
GTATAAATAAGATTTTTTTTTTTCAAAAATAAAAATATGATTCAATGAAAGTGATACATTACAAAAGAACGCTATTAAAATCAATATTATAACAGAAAGTGAGAATCTCTAGCAAAAACGAATTATAAACAACATCCAAATTTCTAAATATGGAAGAGGAAAACTAAAAAGAATTAGAATCCTAAAAAATGGATAAAAATCTTACTTGAGAGAGGAGAAGCCAATACAATAAAATATTAAGGGCTTATAAATTGATTAGCTTTCAATAGTATCAAATTATCCCATTTTGACTTTCGTTTTCTAAATGACTTTATGTAAATCGATGTCACTTAAAACAATTTATCAACAAATCCTTACATCGTTTTAACTTAAGAGAAATGCTAGGGATCAGTAATTTTGGTATTTTGTAATTATTAATTGGTCATTAATAGTATTTTTAATGGTGTAAGATTACATTTAATGGTGAGAGATCACTCACTTTTATTTTGATAGTTAAATACTGGCCAGAAAATACAAAAGTTGCTGACCCCCTAGACTTTTCCTTAACGTAAATTGATTTATTATATCCTACTAAATTGTTTTGACATAAATTGATTTAATAGAAAAATAACTTTATATAATAATTAAGTTTATTTTAAACCAATTTACTAAGACTAAAAAATGTGAGTAAATCAATTTAACTTAAACCGATTTACTAAGAGATCCAACATCTATATAAATTAACGTATGTTAAAATGATTTACTTTGAGGAGGCGTTTTAAAAATTATTTTTACTTATTCCAATTTATCATTCGAACTTCTATACTCTACCTTCCTTGAGAGAATCCGGCTAAGACCAAGGTAATCTGGCAAGTTTCCAATGAGTGAAGTATTGGTGATGGAAAATAGGTTGGAAACAGATCATCTTTACTGATTGGATGGTGTTACTCATGTTGCTGGACGTATACGTGAACAAATTAGTGTTTAAAATTCGTAGTGAAATCACATTAGATTAAAAGTTAATTATTAACATATTAGTTTTAGAATGATTATAATAGTATTGACGATATTAGTTTTAGAATGATGATAACGCGACGGGGTTAAGAAACTCTTGAGTCTTTAGTCCGCAAAATATCAAATCAATAGTCAAACTCTATATCAGTCTTTGCATATGCAGCATTTATCAAAAATCTCCTAGTATCCTTGCATTTGAAACTTAGTGGAAAATTTGTTGTTACATACGAATATAGAAGGCACGATACGAATTAGGTGAAAGCCAACCTCCATCAGGAGCCTATAAAGCAGCCTTGATCCTATTGTGTCTATTAGATATCATAAGTAGTTTCTGTTGTGGGGTCACATGCTATCGCAAATTGGACAAGAAAAAGGACCACGATTTCGCATTTTCTTCCTCAACAGGTGCAAAATGATTGGGATGATGTTAGAGTTCTCATCTTGCACAATCGCAATTAGCAATGTCCCTCCCTACTTACCATATAGACGAATGCCATCAATACTCACGAGTGGCTTGCAATGCTTGAAAGCTGCAATACATAACTCATCAACTTGGCCACCAACTTTGAAAGGAGACATCTTCAGAATCACAACACTATACTCAGCATAATCACCTGCACACCTAATGCCCACCTTGGCAACTCGTTGTATGACTTCTCCCAATCTCAGTAAATCTGTGCCACTGCCTTTTGTTTTGCTAATCAAACTTATCTATAACTTAGTTTGAAACCATAAACTATCCTATGTTGCACTTTGTAGCACCTTTATCGAGACATACAATAGTATCTACCCTGATAATTGGAGAGATGAACAAACATATCACATGGTGGTCAAACTGCCTGTGATCACTCGACACATCTGTTACCAAGTATGTGTGAGGTCTATTATACCTCCTAACCTCACGAGTACCCTTCCTTTTGTCGATGGGTAATCGAATCAACCAATTGCAACTTTTCTCAAACTCTGCACTTTCTATTGTACTTAATGTGATATGACTCTAACACACGATATTTAACCCCATGACGAATGTTATAATTCTTCACACTTAACATAGCTTCCTCTTTGCTAGAGAATGATTGACCAAGATGGAATTTGTTTGGAATTGACACATCTTGCGGATCCAGACACCCTAAACCAGACTCCATGTCACAAAAATTCTTGATGTGCCATTGCCTCCAAGTTCAATGTTGAAAAGTAGGTGGGTATCACTGGATTTCAAAACTTGACAGACCCTCTCACCTTATTGGAATGCCATTTAAGTCCTCATCACTATCATCACCTATCATGACAAGCTCCTCATCCTTACCATAATCCTACATATAGCATATTCTCTCTGATATGCTTCTATGACATCAATAATAGGGGCGGGGGTTTATATTAGGAGTAGCTTCCATCGCAATCGCAAGCTCACCAAACGTACGATTATCTCTGATATCACAACCATCATTATTATCGTGGTTTAAATCAACAACAAAGCATGTGAATACTACTAGCACTATATCCGATGTAACCACAAGTCTTGACGAAGTAGAAGCTCTACCCAAAGCAAGAGATTGAGGATTTCGGGCAGATCCTCCAAAACTCACAATGACATCAACAAGCTTTGCATACAACTCAGGGACCCTCATCTCAGGAAAACTCCTATGATAGGAAAATAACACTTGAAGGTCATCATCATTTTCTATCAGGAAAAAATTATACTTCACAAAATCTTTACAAATCGCAATAAAAACCTTGTAATAATACAAATTTTTCACTCTTTTTACTCCACACTCTCCAAGGTTATATAGTATAGTATTTTAAAATTTTACAAAATTGATATATAGCGAATAAAGACATTTAGTAGATCTTTACTATTGAATTTAATTTTTTCTCAAATTTTTTAATGTTTCTCTTATAATGAACTAATACTAAAAAATTCTCATCAACCATTTTAAAATCACACACATATCATACATAATGTAATTTTACTTATTTATATAGATGAGTGGTCTTTGTAAATCACTTTAAGTTACATTGATTTATATAAAATACTTTAGAAACAAAAATTAAATCGAGACAATCTAATAATATTAATTGACATACACAAAAAAGGTAATAAATTATAGAACTATTTAATGGTAACTTTAATGGGAATTAGGTTAGTGGTAGATAGATAGTGATAACGAATAAGCTAAGTTATTCTAGATTCTAGAAGGTTATACGGGTCTCACTTCTCACGTCATGCATAACTCAAAAATCATAACTACTGTTCATTTAATTTTACTCAACGAATAGGACTGGTAATCTATACTCTATCCGCGGATATTCAATCCAGATCAACCCGTTTGAGTAGGATTGTCTACCTTACTCGCTGCAGATAGGGTAGAGTGTGGTACGAGTTCACCTGTGGGTAGGGTAAGATACGGGTTTAGGGCATACCCTACCCTATCCTATCCGTACTTCTAATATATTATATAATATATATGTAAAAGTTATGTATGTAGTGAAAAAAGTGAATGTTGAATCCACAATCTTGTTCTTATAAAAACTTGAAATAACTACTAAACTAATTAATAATTATATTATTTATAATTTTATGTTAGATTTCTTTAAGATTTTATTATTTTTAATTTTAATTTGAATTTAGTTTTTTATTTTCTATTTTATTCATATGTATGAAATTTGGAATGGTTGAATTTTATATTTGTTTGAATTTTTTTATTTTTCTGTGGGTAGAATAGGGTTTAGAACTTTAGGATGCGGGTAGGATTAGGGTTGAGAAATTCTCAACCCGCGGTAGAATAGAGTAGAATTTTAAAAAAGTTTTCTACCCTACTCTACCTATTGCCAGTCCTAATAATAAAATAGATAATTAATATATTGTTTTGTCGATTTTTAGTAAATCGATGGTGGTTCGATTCTAATGGTCTGGGAATGAAATCTACTCCTCTTTTGTAGGTACCAATTTTTCTATAACTGCATAAAAAATTCTCGAATAAGACGAGAATTAAAGGAAAAAACTGAAAAAATGTAAAATAAAGGTTTCGAGTAAAATTGACTAAAATCGAAATGGTTTGCATGAATTTTAAACAAAGCGATAAAATGCCTCCGACTGGATCAAAGAACTTTTGACATGGAAATTAAAAATGCTGGAATGTAAATTTGACAAAAAAAAAAATTAAAGTTTGCTTGAAATATAAATTGAACAGGAAAAGTAAAGTTTTGGAGAAATTGTAAATTGAAAAGATAAAAACGGTGGAAGGAATCTTACAGAAAAAAAACTCAAACGCAGACTCAGAAATTCGTTGGAATGTGAGTGTGCTTGAATGTTTTCTGAAATAAAATTCCAACCCTTGTACTTTCGAATCTTCTAGTATTTATAGCCATTTTTTTAACTGATCAATTCTGAAACAGCACCCCCACATGTGCGTAAACATAAGTAACTATTCCCGCTCTTCTGCTTTAACTCTGTAACGATTATTGGATAACCTTTAACTTTTGAAATTCTTTGATTTACTATGCTAATCGAGCTCTTGCTTGATATCCCCCAAATATACTTCCTTTAATACTAACTTCCGCTCCGAAAACTTACTTAATACTTCGATTCACCCTTCTTC
>NC_029794.2:125709794-125738903 GCF_000816755.2 Arachis ipaensis
ATTTCGGATTTAGAATAAAAATAATGAACTACTATTGATAAAAAAGAAAAAAAGAAAAAGAAAAGACGCTGTAATTAACTCTATTTACAGTAGAATGGATCATTATAAAATACGCTAACTTATAATTAACCTTCACCATGAGGTTATAAAGAGCATAAAATATATGTGTATGTGTGTAAAACTAAAAAATTATTATTACAAATTAGCGAGAGAGAGATCCTTAATAGAAGAGGCAATGGTAATTATTGTGTGTTAGTACGTAGGTTACTCTTCTTCTTCTTTGGTTATATACCATTATTAAAACAAACAGTAAGCTTAACGATTTTTTTAGAAAACTAACCTTTTTGGTACTAACAATCAACTAATAAAATAGTAAGTGAATTGTGTTAGAAATTTTATTCTAACGGTGCTCTAATTTGTTAATATAAAAATTAGTTTGGGTGATATTATAATTATTCATTAATTATATTGGTAGTTAATTTATTTTTTTATGAAAAGAATACAATTGTTCATAAATTTTATAAAGTTTGGGTCCCCAATTATGATCACACAACAACAAACAAACATACCTTGATTCCATCTGACTTTGTGATTCAAAAATTGGAAGTTTTCAAATTAAATCAAAGAATTTATTGGCAATGGTTGGAGGTATGCTTATCTCTGCCTTACCATTTCAAAATTTAATTACTGTGCAGAAAAATTATAGTATGAATTTTGGAATAAGTATGAAAAACCATTGAAATTGAAATTGACGCACAAGAGGGAATAATAGAAAATACTCCCAAAGAAATTCTCCAAAATTTGCAAAATTTGTTAGGAGTGAGGTTTGAATTTGGATCTTTTAAATATTGCCAAAATAGTTGACCACTAGATCTTCTTCAATTTTAATTTTATTTATGTCACTGAATTTATTTATTTGATGATTATATTTGCATGCAATATAAATTCTTCCGCTGCATATCATATTGTAATTAATATATAATTTATTAAGGAGTCAGCATCCTTGATAATAATTATATTTAAAGAAACACATAAATATTAATGATATATGTGTAATGTTATGAATTATATAATGAACTTACTCACAGAAATTTATTATGTTATTCACATATAATTAGATTGAAATAGAAAATATTTTACTTCTTAATTAGCCTACAAGTATTAAGAAGTAGTATTTTATTTTCTAATTTCAATACTTTAGTTAATATAGTGAATATTATGTGTGTTAAAATCTTTGTCCACAGGTAGATTTTAATGAAACTGTAATTCATATTTATTTTGATATGACTTGTATTGGCATGTATTATCATATGTTATGGATTTTGAAGTGCCTATTTAAAGTTGAGTAATGTTAGCATGATTTATTACTTGCAGCAGTAATGATATCTGAAACTGTATCTGAAGTTCATTTGTTAAGTGGTGACAACTATAAAGAATGGAAAGATAATGTTCTCTTTCACTTAGGGTGCGCAGACCTTGACTATGCTCTTCGTAGGGAAGAGCCTCCGGCACCTACTGATGCTAGTTCTCGAGCTGAGGTAGCATTATACGAATGGTGGGAGAAATCCAACCGTTTAAGTATGATGTTCATTAAGTCTCGTATCTCAACTAGTATCCGAGGTTCAATTCCTGATTGCGGGAATGTCAAGGATTACATGAAGGTTATTGATGAATAGTTTGAGTCTTTTAGTAATGCACTTGTGTAACACCCTACCACACAGAGCCTTATGCTTAAGTCATAAGACAGAGGTGACGAGGTATTACAACCTCTAAAAATAAAATTTAGTACATATAGTAGTGCGAAAAATGTTTATAACTAGGAGCCTTTGAAAAGAAAAGGGGTAAAACAAAATCGCCAAGATGAAAAGCGCAACAATCCGACCGATAACGTAACAAAAAAGACAAATGATAGATTAGCGCGAAACCATAAACAAAAAGAGTACCAAAGGTACAAATATCAAAACTCAAGACCCGGTTTGCGAAGATAACCGGTCCAAGCATAAAGTATACATATTTATATACATAAAGTAAGAAATCCAAGAGAAATCCCAAGGACAAACTACCAAACCTATTCTCCAAAACAACCTCTAAGAGGAGTCAAAATAGTATGTAATTATTTAGTGGAGATAACAAGTATCTAAGTAAAGACATAAAGCCAAAATAAAGTCCCGAGAATCAAGGATCTTCGCTAATCTAAAAGTCTCGAGCCTGCCTCAGAGAGGAGTCTCACGTCCTGCACCTGAAAGCCACAAAATCCACATGGGTGAGAACCGGAGGTTCTCAGTATGGTAACAGTACTGATGAACGGATTTTTGATGGTATAGAATTTTCACAAATGAATTCTCGTTGCAAGTATAGTTTCTAAACCAATCACTAATCCTTTCATACAAAAAGTTGTTTGTCACTAAAACAAACCCCTAAAATTAATAACCGAAGTATTCAAACCTCGGGTCGTTCTCCCTAGGAATTACAATAAAGTGTCTTGTTATTGGTTATGAGTTATTTTGGGGTTTTGGATAAGAAGCATGAAAAGTAAATGGCAATGAAAATAAACTAACAACTACAAAAGGCTCTTGGTAAGGTGTGAGAACTAGAAGTCCTATCCTAGTTATCCTTCTCAATTTTGATGAGAATTATTCATTGCTACCACTTAGTTAACCCTTACTAAATAAAGGAAAGTCAAGTGGATGAATTGACTTGAGCCACAAGTCCTAGCCAACTCCCAAGGAAAGACTAGCTTTAGTGCACTCCAAACCAATTAGCAATCTCTCCAATTATCAATCAACAAAGGAATTAGATAACTCAAGTGTCACTAATTACTCTACCTAGGCCAAGAGGAACAAAATCTACACTAAAACTAAAAGAGACATTTCAACAAACACATAAAGTGCAATAGAAATAAACATTATTAAATACAAGAATTAAAGGAATCTACAACTACAAAAACAAGAGATCAACAATAGAAAATCAAAGAAGAACAATTATTATGAATTACCTCTTATTGAATTGGAAGAATGTAGAAGGAACAATACTAGATCTACAACAAAATATAAGAACAACATAAAGGAAATTATAACAAAAGAATAGAAGAAGATGAATGTAGCAACAAAGAATTGAGAGATAGAAGTGGAAGAAAGCAAAGATTAAAACATAGATCTAAGAACTAAACCTAATCCTAATCCTAATTCTAGAGAGAAGAGAGAGCTTCTCTCTCTAGAAACTAACTCTCACTACTAAACTAAGCTAAAACTAAACTAATGGTAACTAATTTCTAAAGTATGAAAGTATCTTCATTCCCCCTTCAATCCTTGACTTAAATAGCATCAGAAATGAGTTGGATTGGTCCCACAAGGCTCTAGAATTCGCTGGCCACGTTTTGCTTTAAGTGAACCAGGTGGTAGCAACGGCGCGTGCGCGTACTATGCGTGTACGCGTTACCATGCGCGGTTCAACCATAGCAAATCTTATATCGTTTCGAAGCCCCGGATGTTAGCTTTCCAACCCAACTGGATTCGCATCATTTGGATCTCTGTAGCTCAAGTTATGGCCGATTAAGTGCGAAGAGGTCGGGTTGACAGCTTTTGCGTTTCCTTTATTTCTCCATGAGTTCTCCATTTCTACATGCTTTTCCTACATTCCCTTGGTCCAATCCTTGCCTCCTAAATCTAAATCACTTAGCAAACATATCAAGGCATCTCATGGAATCAAGGAGAATTAGATTTAGCTATTTTAAGTCCTAAAAAGCATGTTTTCACTCTTAAGCACAATTAAAGGAGAAGTTATAAAACCATGCTATTTCAATGGATAAATGTGGGTAAAAGGGTATAAAATCCCCTAAATCAAGCACAAGATAAACCCTAAAAATGGGGTTTATCAACCTCCCCACACTTAAACCAAGCATGTCCTCATGCTTAAACCAAGAATGAAGTAAGGGTATGGCATTTATTCAATGGAAACTAACTAAATGCAATCTACCTATATGCAACTATCTAAATGAATGCAAGTGCTTGGTCAAAATAAATCAATTCCCAAGAAACATATATGCACAAGGGCTAAGGACTAGCAAGTCTAATCCACAATTGAATTGAGTTATTAAATATTTTAACAAACTTGCATGAAAATTATGATCATAGGTGAAAACATGTAATTGAGCATCAAACCCTCACCGGTAGTGTTTGCACTCTATTCACTCAAGTGTCTAGGGTTGATTCTCTCAATTCTCTCCTAATCATGCTTTATAAGATTTATTTTTCTTCTAACAATCAACAAATATTTCATGCATGCATATATATATCATGAGGTCTTTTCATAGGTTGTAATGGGGTTAGGGTCAAGGTAGGATGCATATTTGGTTAAGTGAGCTTGGAATTTGAATCTTTGATAAGCTTAAACTTTCCACTTAACCCATATAATAACCTATACAATTAAATTCTACTCTAACTACCCATTCTACTCACTTTTTCACATACTCATGCATTTTCTTTTCATTTCACAGCACTTATGCATTGATCTTATTGAGCTTCACTTTGGGGCATTTTGTCCCCTTTTTATTATTTTTCTTCTTTTTTTCTTTTTCTATTTTTTTCTTTTCTTTTCCATATTGTTTTTATTTTTCACTTTTATTTCTTTTTCTTTTGTTTTTCTCATTTTTTTTCTTTCTATATACAAGAACATCAATGCATAAGGTTTTACACTTGAGCAATACATTTGTATGTACCCAATTTTCAATATTTTTAATAGCAATACAAAATACACCCTTTTATTCACCCAATATCCCAAGGTTCCCACACTTGAATGATACTCACACACACTAGCCTAAGCTAATCAAAGATCCAAATAAGGACATTTATTGTTTTCCGCTTTAGGCTTGTAATGTGCTAAATTAAGAACAAGTGGGTTAATCGTAGGCGTAAATTGGCTAACAAAGGAAGATAAAAGGTAAGGCCATTTGGGTAAGTGAGCTAATGAAATGATGGCCTCAATCATATAAATGCATAAATACACAAAATAATGGACATAAAGAATCAAACAAATCAAAGATTACAATCATAGAAAGAGAATAATGCACACAAGAAGGAAAAATAAGTGGTTATAAGATGTAACCACACCATTAGGCTCAAGACTCTCACTTGCTTGTGTTGTTAGCTCAAAAACATGATCCACAATATATATAATTGAAGCAAGTTTTATGAAAAGTTTTCACTCAAATCAATTGGTGCCCTATAGATAGAAATTTTGAAAAATTTCATTATTTTGACTAAGTTTATTGTGTATATATATGCAGAAATAAGAAAATGCAACAAAAATCCAAAAAACCTAAAATGAAATGTAAAAGTGTTGGGATTAGAAATTTGTCTCCCAAAATCGCCGACCGGTCGGACGACCTTCCCACACTTAAAAGTTTGCACCGTCCTCGGTGCACTCAAAGATGAGCAAGGGGGTACGGCGAGTCTCTGGATTGCTGCGTGGTCTTAGTCTTGCTTCCATGTTTGCTTGTGGTGCATTTATCATGAAAAACAAAAATACAACACCATAAGATGAGAAGATATGAAGAATACGGTTCAAATCACATGGTGGCTAGCTACAACATGCAATTCAAAAGAGTTATAAGTTCGAAGACAATTCTCATCACTTGGTATTTTTCAAAAGGTAAGCATGAAAAACTCAAAACCAAGTAGCAAAATATAACCTCAATCATAGAATCCAACAAAGATTATCTAAAAACATTAATGCTAAATTAGCATTTAGGCAACAAGGGCAGCAACGTATAATAAACAAAGTCAATAATCGAACACGTATAATGAAAAGAGAGAAAATAAAATGAAAGCTAAACTAAAACTAACTAATTAACTAACCAACTAACTAATTAACTAACTAAAATAAATGGTTATCCATGGAGTTTAGAAGTGTTGGATGAGGGGTAGGAGAAGGGGAGAAGAAAGGAGAAGGAAAGAATTGGAAAGAGGAGAAGAAAAGAAAAGTGGATGGGAGAAAGAAATCCGCGCGTACGCACACATGGCGCGCGCGCGTCGTTGGCTTATTTCGACAGTGGCGCGTACGCGTCGTGTGCGCGTGTGCGCAAGTGGGGTTTGTGCCAGAGGCACAACGTTGGCGCGGCGCAGGCACAACTCTCTGGAAAATGTATGGAGGTTGGAACTTCTCAATCTGCGCGTACGCACGCATGGCGCGCGCGCGTGGATGGTCGAAAATGTTGGAAGTGCGCGTACGCGCCATGTACGCGTACGCGTGGATGGTGCTCTATTTTTCAAAAAATTTTTTCTATGTTTTTGCACCAATCCAAGCATTCCAAACCTCCAAACAGCTACCAAAACACCATAAAACCTTATTTAACATACTTAAACTACCAAACATACTCAACTAACTAAACAAAACATGAAATTAAACTAATTCTACCAATATATACAAAAGAGAAAATGAAAGGATTTTACCATGGTGGGTTGTCTCCCACCTAGCACTTTTGTTTATTGTCCTTAAGTTGGACTTATGGGGAGCTCCTCATCAAGGTGGCTTGTGCTTTTATTCATCTTGGAACTCCCACCAATGCTTGGTTCTCCATTGTGCCCCAAGATTCTTCATGGATTGAGCCAAGTCTTGATGGAGTTCTTCACAAGCTTGGGGCTCCCAAAGTTGATCCTCTTCTTGTAATCCGGGATCCCACACTTTATTTTCACACCTGTCTTGAAGTTGATCATCATTATTAATCCGTCCGGGTGGTGAACAAGATGAATTCTCTTTGAAATGCCCAACAATCCTCCTAGACCCATCTATTTGAGCACTATTCCCACCTTTGTATTCAACTCTTGAAGTATCAACCAAAATGAGCCTTGATTTGCAATGCCAACCACGAAACATCTTTTGCTTACGCTTCATCCCACAAAGCATCCTAAGTTGACCATCCGTTTCAAGCAAGCCATACTCAAGTGGGACAATAAAGCTAATAGAAATGAATTTTACCCACTCAAGTGAAGGAGTAGATGACAACATAGGCAAGGATGCTTCTAAAGATCTTGACAAAGCATAACCAACCCTCGTTCTTCTATTTCTAGGGACTTCCACCTCTTCACAAGATCTCTCTAATTCAATCCTTTGTTCATTAATACTATCTAAGCCTTTTCCCTTAATCAAACTATAATTGGGAGGGTGAAAGAAGTTTACCTCCGCAACCTTTTCAAATGCACCGGGAGAAGGTTCTTCAAGTTCAAAGGATTCTCCACCACTAGGACTTGATGCTTGCTCTTCATTGCCATGGGAACTCAATTCTTGCTCTATCCCATCCAAGTCTTCATATGGAATATGCCTTGGAAGGTGTGCACTTTCCTCCCTAGCATCAATTTCAATCATCTTGGAGGGATTTTCTTCAATTCTATGTTCCCATGGAGGCTCCGCATCTCCTAAGTCTTCTACCACTTCTTCCTTGTCTCCAACAATTAAAGCTTCCTCCAATTGTTCCAATACAAAGCAACTTCCCTCATTTTCCACCGGAGTTTCCAATCTCTCCTTCATGCTATGTTCTTCATTTGATTCTCCACATGTAGCCATGGTAGTTCCTTGAGTGTTCAAGCATTGGGAGGCTAATTGATTTGTTACCGCATCCAAGGCGGCCATGAAATTTTGCACATCCCTTTTCATCTCTTCTTGCCCTTGAACAAGAACACCAAAGGTTTCATCCATTAGAGATTGGGGTGGGTGGAAGGGTTCATTAAATTGGGGGGAGGGTTCATAGTAGGAAGGTGGTTCTTCTTGGTAGAATTGTGGTGGTTCTATGTTTTTCATTCTTTCCACTTGTTGCACAACACACTCCATGGTTGCTTGAAATTGATCCAATGCTTCCTTGAGACGATCCCTTGACTCTTGTTCCTCTTGGATAATATGATTAGGATCATGTGACTCTTGGATCAATGGATATGAGTATTCTTCCATGGAAGGTTGTGGTGGAAAGTAGTATTCATCTTGTGGTTGAAAATTTTCATATATTAGAGGTGGTTCATCTTGGTAATAATGTGGAGGAGGTGGTGGCTCTTGAAAATATTGATGTTGGAATGGTGGTGGCTCTATATGTGGTTCATATTGCTCATATGGTTGTTGGTAAGATGGATATGGATTAGGGTCATATGAAGGTGGTTGGTAAGAAGGGGCTTGTGAGTATGGTTGGAAGTTATGTTGAGGGTATGGATCATAGGCATATGGTGGTGGTTCTTGAAAGTCACAAGGTGATTCACCATAACCATTGGATTGATATGCATCATAGAATGGCTCTTCTTCATAATGCATTGGTGGGGGTTGTTGCCATGAGAATTGATCATAAGCATATGGCTCCTTCCACCTTTGGTCATCCCATTCTTGATATACATATTCATTATAGTCCTCATTTCCTACAACATGTTGATAACCAAACTCATAGCCAAGGTGAGAATTCATGATAGCAAGAAGAAAATGGAAACAAAATCAAATAAGAAGCAAGAAAATTAAATCCTAAAACTAGCAAGAGATAACAAAAGCAAACATATTCACACTATTCACATATATACAATAACCAATAACATAACACCATTGCAAAATCTCCGGCAACGGTGCCAGTTTGATGAACGGATTTTTGATGGTATAGAATTTTCACAAATGAATTCTCGTTGCAAGTATAGTTTCTAAACCAATCACTAATCCTTTCATACAAAAAGTTGTTTGTCACTAAAACAAACCCCTAAAATTAATAACCGAAGTATTCAAACCTCGGGTCGTTCTCCCTAGGAATTACAATAAAGTGTCTCGTTATTGGTTGTGATAGAAGTAAACATTATTAAATGCAAGAATTAAAGGAATCTACAACTACAAAAACAAGAGATCAACAATAGAAAATCAAAGAAGAACAATTATTATGAATTACCTCTTATTGAATTGGAAGAATGTAGAAGGAACAATACTAGAGCTACAACAAAATATAAGAACAACATAAAGGAAATTATAACAAAAGAATAGAAGAAGATGAATGTAGCAACAAAGAATTGAGAGATAGAAGTGGAAGAAAGCAAAGATTAAAACCTAGATCTAAGAACTAAACCTAATCCTAATCCTAATTCTAGAGAGAAGAGAGAGCTTCTCTCTCTAGAAACTAACTCTCACTACTAAACTAAGCTAAAACTAAACTAATGGCTGATGAGTTTCATCTGTCGGTTATAAAGCCAACCCGACAAGTCCTGGTAGCTAACCATTGGACTGTTCCTCTGTCGTGCATCCCCAACTCGAGTTATACTCAATCATGAATCATAATTCATATCCAACACCCTCACTGGTGTATATTCACGGGAGCGAGCTCATCCGGAACTTTCACAGTGTCCGGCCACACTTATGACATAGGATCAGCAGAGTATCGAGTCTCCACCAATAGAACATGGTGGCTAGCCACTGCTTTCTCCCAGGGAAACTCGTATCTCAGATAGTGAAAGTGCAACATTCATATTTCATTCAATACGCATATATGCAATCATACTCAGCCACAATTCAATAATGGCTCAGCCATAATTTGGCAATAACTCAGCCATCTGGCTCATAATTCAATCCATAACCAGCCAATTTATTAACAAATACAGCCCTTCGGCTCATGGCATATAAAGCACTTCCACCACCATCCTCCGTGTCTCATACCATTCTCTTTGATCATCATCGATCATTAATTCTCCCATTTCTTCATTCACAAGTTACCACATTCGCTAGCCCTTCCCATTTCTAGGCATATCATAAAGTTTTAAGACAAAAGGGGTGAGATCGGAGGCTTAGAAGTCTGAAATTTGACTTTGAAAACTCAAAAATCAACTTTGGGATGAAAACAGGGTCACGCGTGTGCATCGCCCACGCGCACGCGTGGAAAGCCAAAAGTCATAGTGACACGTATGTGATGCTTGCGCGTCAGCCATGCGTACGCGTGGGTGCGTTTTGTGCCCCACGCACAAAACCAGCACAACTCCCGCACAACTCTCGGAAATTTTGGCTGGGCAACTGATTTAGCTCATCGACGTGTACGCGTAGGCCAGGCGCACGCATGGGTAGTTAACATTTGAAAACGACGCGTGTGCGTCGGCCACGTATACGCGTGGGTGTGCGTTCTGCCAAAGATTTTACTAAGTTAAAAAGCTGCAAAATTCACAATTTCAAACCCCAATCTTCCGACGGGCATAACTTCTCCGTTTCAAATCATTTTTCACCTGTTCTTTAAACGGCATAAACATCCCGGATCTAATTTCATTTCTAAATAAGTTTGGCATAAATCAGGGATCCAGAGCCCAAGTTATGCTCCGTCAAACTATGGCCAAAAACCACATTTTCATACAAAACCACAAAGTGCCATTTTCAAAACAATCCAATTCCAACCCTTTTTAAAATCAACCAAAACATACCAAAAATCAACCTCAAGCCTCCTCAACTCATACATTTACATTTTTATCAAATTCATAACCCACCAATCCATCATTTTAACCAATCTCAACCAAGTAACTCGACTTCAAACACAATAACATATTAGACATATTTTCTCATCCCAATTTCCAACAATACCATTTCCAATCAACCATGAATACACACAATTAATATCATTCTCACCATCAACATGGCTTCACCCACAATTCAACCTCAATCAATCATTAAGAATATATCAAAACATGCATATCTCTCATGCATTACCCCATCAAAACATTAATATTCATCAATCATATACATAACCACATAATTTATCTCAACCATTCCACAACATCAACCATTCAAATCCTATCTTAGGGCCTCTAGCCTAAGTTTTCACACCATATTATATTTTAGATACAGGAAACCGAGAACATACCTTAGCCAATTTCTCCGCTCAACTCGGAGCACTTCCAAATCACCTTTCCACAAGCTCTCAAAACTTCAACACCTCCAAGAACAGATTTTTAGCACACCAAAGCCCTTTTTCCAATCTTTTCAAAACCTCAATCAAGCTCCAACACACATATATACACTTCCTAACCACAATTATCACATCCAAACACAACAACTCAATACCCAAACATCATAAATCTACAAATTCCACTAGAGTTGAGAATCTTACCACACCCAAGAATCAAGGAGATAAAATTAAGCCTCTCCTTCAAGCTAGTTGGATCCTATAACATCAAAGAGCCCAAAATTTTAACACTTTTTCTCTATAAAATTCAAATTTAAGGCTGAAAAAACTGGACTAAAATCGTGGCTTACCTCAAGAACAAAGTATTGGATTTTGTAGAGCTCATCGCGGTGAATACGTGGCCGCAAACGGTGTGACAATCGGAGCTCCGGATCAAAAGTTATGGTGGTTTGAAGATCAAATGAGGATTAGAACTTTGGAAGAGTGTTCTTCCCCTTCCTCATTTCATTTCAGCGTTTTGGAGGCTTAAGAGAGGAGAGAGAGTGTTGTTTTTAGGGTTTTAGGTTTAGTTTGGTTGGGCGAAGGGCCCAATATGGGTCCGGTTGGCCCGGTTTGGCCCGTTCGGTCCAATCTTGGGCCGATTTCTATAAAATTGGTATCGAAATTCTCGTTTTGATCTCCTCTATCATATTAAGCCATAAAAATCACATTTTTGGCTTTCTAGAATAAATTCTCATTTATAGGCTAATTAGTCGTTAATTAAACGGGTTTTACATTCTACCCACCTAATTGGGAATTTGGCCCACAAAATTCGAATTCAATTACCTGAGAATAAGTGCGGATAGTCAGTTCACATCTCCGACTCAAGTTCGCAAGTGTGCTCCTCAACACCGGCTCGACTCCATGCCACTTTGACTAACGAAACTTCTTTTTCACGTAAATGTTTGATACTTGTATCGTCAATTCTGACCGGAGTCATTGGAAGCGTCAAATCTTCTTTTAACTGAACCGATTCCCGTTCTAACACATGGCTAGCATCAGGAGTATACTTTCGAAGCTGTGACACATGAAATACGTCGTGCAAGTTCGAAAGGTGGGGTGGTAGAGCCATTCGATACGCCACTGGTCCAACCCTTTCTAGGATCTGAAACGGACCGATGTATCGAGGATTCAACTTCTGCGCTTTAATTGCCCTACCTACTCCTGTGGTTGGAGTAACTTTAAGGAAAACGTGGTCTCCTCCCTCAAATTCCAAGGGCTTCCGCCTCTGATCGGTGTAACTTTTCTGACGACTCTGCGCAGTGAGTATCCTATCTCGGATTTTCTTGACTTGTTCGGTAGTTTCAGCTATCATCTCCGGCCCCAACAAGCTTTTCTCCCCAGCTTCATACCATCATAGCGGAGATTGGCATTTCTTCCCATACAGAGCCTCATACGGAGCCATTCCGATGCTCGCATGGTAGCTATTATTGTACGCAAACTCCACTAGCGGCATATATCGATTCCAGCTCGCCGGCTGATCCAGAACACAAGCTCTCAACATATCTTCTAAGGTTTGGATCATCCTCTCGGATTGACCATCTGTTTGAGGATAGTAAGCCGTACTCAAGCTTAATCGGGTTCCGAAAGCTTTCTGAAATGCACCCCAGAATCTTGAAGTGAAACAAGGATCTCTATCAGAAATTATAGTGGTAGGCACACCATAAAGTCTCAAAATCTCCTTTATGTACAACGGTGCTAGTTCCTCAAGGGTGTAATTCATCCGAATGGGTAGAAAGTGAGTCGACTTCGTCAGTTGGTCCACAATCACCCGAACAGCATCAAAACCGGCCCTAGTCCTTGGCAGTCCCGACACAAAGTCCATCGCAATGCTCTCCCATTTCTATTGCGGAACTTCTAAAGGTTGCAACGTCCCGGAAGGTCTCTGATGTTCAATCTTCACCTTCTGACAAGTTAAGCACTTTGAGACGTATTCCGCCACATCATTCTTCATACCCGGCCACCAAAACATCGCTTTCAAATCATGGTACATTTTAGTACTCCCCGGGTGAATAGAAAATCCGCTTTTGTGTGCTTCCTTTAAGATATCTTGCCGCAAAGTGCCAACGTCCGGCACTATGATCCTATCCTTGAATCTCCATATCCCATCATGATCCTCCGACACTCTCCACCGCATTCCTTGCTCAGTAGCTGGCAAAACCTTCGGTAACACGGCATCGTTTTCATGAGCCTTTAGGAGTTCGAATTTAAAGTCACTTGAGATCTGTAATCGACTCAAACACGGGGTTCCAGACACTTCTTGAACACCAATCTTTAGACCCTCGAATGCCTTGAGAAACTCTTCTTCCCAAAGCATCATCCAAGCAGCATACAACGACTTCTAACTTAACGCATCCGCTACTACATTCGCTTTTCCCAGATGGTAATTCAACTCAAAGTCGTAGTCCTTCAGTAACTCCATCCACCTCCTCTGTCGCATATTAAGCTCTTTCTGATCAAAGAGATATTTCAAGCTCTTGTGATCAGAGAAAACTCAGAACTTAACCCCATAGAGGTAATGCCTCCACACCTTTAACGCAAACACGACCACAGCAAGTTCCAAATCGTGCGTAGGGTGGGTAGTTAACTTCATGAGGTCTCAACTGCCGCGAGGCATACGCTACCACATTACGATGCTGCATCAGCACGCACCCTAGACCCTTTAGTGAGGCATCACAGTACACCTCAAATAGTTCGTTCGGCTCAGGTAACACCAACACAGGCGCGGTGGTCAACTTTCGCTTCAACGCTTGAAAGCTCTCCTCACACTCAGGAGTCCAAACAAACGGCGCATCCTTGTGGGTTAACTTTGTCAATGGCAAAGCTATTTGCGAGAAGCCCTTGATGAATCTTTGGTAGTAGCCAGCTAAGCCCAGAAAACTCCTTTGGTTGCCTCCACTCCATCACTGCTTCCACCTTAGAAGGTCGACAGCTATCCCCTGTTTACTCACCACGTGACCCAGAAACTTCACCTCACTCTTCCAGAATTCACATTTAGATAGTTTCGCATATAGTTTCTTTTCCTTCAGTATCTGCAACACGGTCCTCAAGTGTTCCGCATGCTCCTCTTTAGTCTTGGAATAAATCAGTATGTCGTCAATGAAGACAACAACGAATTTATCCAGAAACGGACAGAAAACTCTGTTCATATAATCCATAAACACTGCAGGAGCGTTTGTCAACCCAAAAGCCATTACAGTGTACTCGTAATGACAATAACGAGTCTTGAAAGCTTAGGGATGTCATCACCTCTCACCCTTATCTGGTGATAACCGGATCGCAAATCGATCTTGGAGAAAACCCCGGCTCCTTGTAACTGATCCACGAGATCGTCAATCCTCGGCAATAGGTAATTATTCTTTATTGTGACCTTGTTCAACTATCTGTAATCCACACAGAGTCGCATGCTCCCATCTTTCTTCTTTACCAGTAACACTGGCGCGCCCCACAGAGAAACACTTGGTCAGATAAAGTTCTTACCCAACAGATCCTCTAGCTGAGACTTTAGCTCGGAAATTTCTAGCGGTGACATCCTATAAGGAGCACTCGAGATTGGTCTAGCCCCAGGCACCAACTCAATAGTAAACTCCACCTCTCGGTTAGGTGGAAATTCATCAATATAGTCGGGAAACACCTCTAGAAACTCACACACAACCAGAATTTGCTCCAAGCTTTGATCATCACCCGAAACACCCGCAGTTAACAACAAAATACCCTGACATTTGGTCCCAGAACAATACACCATCATAGAGTTCAGGTAATAACTATTCAACACAACCGGCCCTTTCTGTATCTTCTGGCATAAAGTACACCGATTTTGCAGAACGGTCGAGCAGAACATGGTTCTTAGATAACCAGTCCAAACCCAAGATAAGATCAAGACCGGTTATCGGCAAGAAGATTAAATCAAGGACAAAAAAATCACGTTGCTTGACCCTAAATGAAACTTGCAGGCATCCTAGCCTAGTTATCATGACTTCATGGGTAGCATTATAGACCCTTAGGTCATAACCTAAGACTACAATCTTCAATCCTAACTCACTATCTTTTTCAAATGAAATGAATGAATGTGTTGCTCTCGAATCAAATAAAGCATTTAAAACTTGATCAGCCATCTCACAGTTACCTCGGATAAGTGCCTCAGATCCCTCGGCACCCATAGCTGAGGTGGTGAACACCCGACCAGGCTGCTGTGCTCTTCCTGCACCTCGCTTCTGCTTCTCCAGACAGTTTGAGGCTCTATGCCCCGCCTTACCACAAGAATAACACAAGCCCCATCCGGCCTTGCACGGGACTCTCGAATGATGACTCCCGCATCTAGCACAAGCTTGCTCATTCTGAGGTTGCTTCCCAAACCTTTTCCCTTGTGAGTTGTTGTTGTTGGGCCTCCTGAAAGAGCCTCCCTGCTTGAAAGGCGGACCCCTAGGAGCAAAGCTCTTCCCTCGGTTCTGTGGGAATGGTCCCCTATGGCTTCCTCTCTCTGCAGCTGCCTTTTTCACACACTCCTCAGCAACCTTACTCTTATTCACCAATTCTGAAAAGGTTCTGATCTCCATTGGTCCCACTGAGCTAAAGATATCGCTCCGGAGCCCTCCTTCATACTTAATGCACTTCCATTCCTCGAAGTCTCCTGGAGCTCCCTGACACATGTAAGAAAACCTTAATAGCTCCTCAAACTTGTCTGTATACTCAGATACGGACATAGCACCCTGCTTCAGCTGCAGTAACTCCAGTTCCTTGGCCGTCCTAGCAGAATTCAAAAAGTACTTCTTATAGAATTCTACCTGAAAGACATCCCAAGTGATAGGATCATCACCCTGCTGCAGAAGACGTCGGGTTCTCTGCCACCAATGCGATGCTTCCCCGGTGAGCAGATAGGTAGCAAACTCAACACACTGCTCTTCAGGTACCAACTGTGCTTGGAGTGCTCGCTCCATAGCCTGAAACCAGGTATCGGCCTCAGTCAGGTTGGTGGTTCCCTTGAACTTAGGTGGATTAACCTTTAAGAAGGTTGCTAGTGTCATCGGGCCTTGAGCTCCACCTCGCCATTGCCATTATTGTTCACAATTATATCAGACAAGGAGATATACAAATAGGAAGCAGATACGACATTTAGACAATTAGCAGGTAATATGCAGTCAATCAGGCAATTCCAAACAATTCACAAAATATGCATATGATGAATGACTGTCCTAATGGCTGATGAGTCTCATCTGTCGGTTATAACGCCAACCCGACAGGTCCTGGTAGCTAACCATTGGACTTTCCTTCTGTCGTGCATCCCCAACTCGAGTTATACTCAATCATAAATCATAATTCATATCCAACACCCTCGCTGGTGTATATTCACGGGGGCAAGCTCATCTGGAACTTCACAGTATCCAGCCACACTTACGACATAGGGTCAGTAGAGTATCGAGTCTCCAGCTGGAGCACATGGTGGCTAGCCACTACTTTCTCCCAGGGAAACTCGTATCTCAGATAGTGGAAGTGCAACATTCACATTTCATTCAATACGCATATATGCAATCATACTCAGTCATAATTCAATAATAGCTCAGCTATAATTTGGCAATAACTCAGCCATCCGGCTTATAATTCAATCCATAACCAGCCAATGTATTAACAAATACAGCCCTTCGGCTCATGGCATATAAAGCACTTCTACCACCATCCTCGGTATCTCATACCATTCTCTTTGATCATCATTGATCATTAATTCTCCCATTTCTTGATTCATAAGTTACCACATTCGCTAGCCCTTCTCATTGCTAGGCATATCATAAAGTTTTAAGACATAAGGGGTGAGATTGGAGGTTTAGAAGTCTGAAATTTAGCTTTAAAAACTAAAAAATCAACTTTGGGATGAAAACAGGATCACGCGTGCGCGTCGCCCACGCGCACGTGTTGAAAGCCAAAAGTCATAGTGACGAGTATGCGTCGCACACGTGGATGGGAGAAAAGCCAAGTGACGCCTGCGCGTCAGCCACGCGTACGCGTGGGTGCGTTTTGTGCCCCACGCACAAAACCAGCACAACTCCCGCACAACTCTCAGGAATTTTGGCTGGACAACTGATTTAGCTCATCGATGCGTACGCGTAGGCCAGGCGCATGTGTGGTTAGTGAATATATGAAAACGACGCGTGCGCGTCGGCTACGCATATGCGTGGGTGTGCGTTCTGCCAAAGATTTTACTAAGTTAAAAAGCTGCAGAATTCACAATTTCAAACCCCAATCTTCCGACGGGTATAACTTCTCCGTTTCAAATCATTTTTCACCCGTTCTTCGAACGGCATAAACATCCCGGGTCCAATTTCATTTCTAAACAAGTTTGAGACAAATCGGGAATCCGGAGTCCAAGTTATGCTCCGTCAAAGTTTGCCCCAAAACCATATTTTCATACAAAACCACAAAGTGCCATTTTCAAAACAACCTAATTCCAACCTTTTTTAAAATCAACCAAAACATACCAAAAATCAACCTCAAGCCTCCTCAACTCATACATTCACATTTTTATCAAATTCATAACCCACCAATCCATCATTTTAGCCTATCTCAACCAAGTAACTCGACTTTAAACACAATAACATATTAGACATATTTTCTCATCCCAATTTTCAACAATATCATTCCTAATAAACTATCAATACACACAATTAATATCATCCTCACCATCAACATGGCTTCACCCACAATTCAACCTCAATCAATCATTAAGCATATATCAAAACATGCATATCTCTCATGTATTACCCCATCAAAATATCAATATTCATTAATCATATACATAACCACTTAATTTATCTCAACTATTCCACAACATCAACCATTCAAATTCTATCTTAGGGCCTCTAGCATAAGTTTTCACACCACATTACATTTTAGATACAGGAAACCGAGACCATACCTTAGCCGATTTTCCCGCTCAACCCAGAGCACTTCCAAATCACCTTTCCACAAGCTCTCAAAACTTCAACACCTCCAAGAACAGATTTTTAGCACACCAAAGCCATTTTTCAAGCTTTCCAAAACCTCAATCAAGCTCCAACACACATATATATACTTTCTAACCACAATTATCACATCCAAACATAACAACTCAATACCCAAACATCATAAACCCACAAATTTCACTAGGGTTGAGAATCTTACCATACCCAAGAATCAAGGAGACAAGATTAAGCCTCTCCTTCAAGCTAGTTAGATCCTATAACATCAAAGAGCCCAAAATTTCAACACTTTTTCTCCATAAAATTTGAATTTAAGGCAGAGAAAACTGGACTAAAATCGTGGCTTACCTCAAGAACAAAGTAGTGAATTTTGTAGAACTCATCGCGGTGAACGTGTGGCCACAAACGGTGCGGCAATCGGAGCTCGGGATCAAAAGTTATGGTGGTTTGGAGATCAAATGAGAATTAGAACTTTGGAAGAATGTTCTTCCCCTTCCTCATTTCATTTCAGCGTTTTGGAGGCTTAAGAGAGGAGAGAGAGTGCTGTTTTTAGGGTTTTAGGTTTAGTTTGGTTGGGTCAAGGGCGCAATATGGGTCTAGTTGGCTCGGTTTGGCTCGTTCGGTCCAATCTTGGGCCGATTTATATAAGATTGGTATCGAAATTCTCGTTTTGATTTCTTCTATCATATTAAGCTATAAAAATAACATTTTTGACTTTCTAGAATAAATTCTCATTTATGGGCTAATTAGTCGTTAACTAACCGGGTGCAAGCACCCTAATAACATAATTGTCATCCATGAGGCTTACCGGCTCAAGAGATGTGCATGAACACATCATGAGGTTGAGAGACATTACAGCACAACTGAAAGCTTTAGAGTTTGAGATCTCTAACTCATTTTTGGTGCATCTTATTCTAAATTCTCTTCCTACCCAATACGGACCATTTAAGATTTCTTATAACAGACATAAAGAAAAATGGTCCATTAACGAATTACTGGTGATGTGTGTGCAAGAGGAAGGAAGGCTAATTTAGGAACTTGATGAAAGTGCACTATTAGTGACAAATGAGGGTGGTAAAATGCAAGCTCATAAGAAGAAAGGAAAGGGTATGGCATCCCATCCTATGAAAAAAGAAGGTGAACGGTGTTTCTTTTGTAAAAAGAAAGGACACATGAAGAAGGAGTGCCCAAAATTTAAAGTTTGGCTTGAAAAGAAAGGTACTAACCTTTGTGATTTTATTCTTTCAATGTGTTTTGAATCTAATTTTGTTGAAATATGTCATGACACTTGGTGGATTGATTCTGGTGCTGAAATTCATATTTCAAATACCTTGCAGATTTTATAAGGAAAAGAAAACCGATAGAAAGTGAACTAAGCATCTATATGGACAATCGGATGCGTTCATGTGTGGATGCCGTTGGAACATTTAGGCTTGTATTAAATACTGGTTGTATTTTAGATTTAAAAAAAAAATTTATATTCCAGATTTTTCAAAAAATTTGATTTCTTTATCTAAGCTTGTAAATCAAAGATTATGTATAAATTTTTATGATGATTCTGTTGACATTGTTAAAAATTCTAATATTATTGGACGTGGTACTTTAATTGGTGATTTATTTAAAGTCCATTTAGCAAATAATATTCCATCTAGTTTTATGGTTATGCATGGTAATGGTATGAATGAAAAATCCTCTATGTTGTGGCAGCGAAGGTTGGGACACATCTCCATTTAGAGACTGAAGAAATTAGTAAGTGATGGAGTTCCTAAACCTCTAGACTTTACTGATTTTGATATTTGTGTGGATTGCATTAAGGGAAAGCAAACCAAAAAGTCTTAAAAAGGTGCTAAGAAGAGTTCTGACATATTAGAAATAATTAACACTGACATATGTTGTCCTAATATGTCCTTAAGTGGTCAGAAATACTTCATCTCCTTTATTGATGATTATTTACGATATATGTATCTCTATATGCTTCATAATAAATATGAGACATTGGACGCCTTTAAATTTTATAAAGCTGAAGTAGAGAAATAATGCGGAAAGCAAATTAAGATCGTGAGATCAGATAGAGGTGGAGAATTCTACGGGAGATATACTGGAAGTGGACAAGCACCTGGTCCATTTGTAAAGTATCTTCAAGGGTATGGTATTGTGGCACAATACACCATGTCTGGCACACCAGATCAAAATGGTGTAGTTGAAAGAAGAAATAGCACTTTGCTGGATATGGTGAGGAATATGCTTAGCAACTCCAATCTTCCTTTATCCTTGTGGAGTGAAGCGCTTAAGATAGCCGCATATATATTAAATAGAATTCCAACAAAGACAGTTTCTAAAACGCCATTTGAGCTATGGAAAGGTTGGAAGCCTAGTTTTAATCATATACGCATTTGGGGTTGTCCTGTTGAAGTTCGGGTTTATAATCTACAAGAAAGGAAGTTAGACCCAAGGACGATAAGTGTCTATTTTATTGGCTATGCAGAAAAGTCTAAATGTTATAGATTTTATTGTCCTTCCCATTCAAATAAAATAGATGAATCTAGAAATGCAAGGTTTTTAGAGCATGATGTGAAAAGTGGGAGAAATCATCCTCTTAAAGTTGTTAAGAACGATAATATTTGTCAAACCTCTTCATGTACAAGAGTGATTGTTCAATACAATGCCCATACAGATAGGGTCAATGTAGAACAACCTATTACTGATGTTCCACATCATGAAGATAATGTTCAAGTAGATCATATGGTGGAGGATCAAACTCTTCATAATAAAAATGTTGTTCAAGAACATATTGTTCAAGAGTAACTTCAAGAAGAAGGAAAATCTGTTATGCCACTACCTTTACAAGAGGTTGATGATGCAATATTAAGAAGATCAACAAGAATAAGAAAGTCTACAATTTCTAGTGACTATGTAGTGTATCTTGTTGAGTTTGACTGTAATATTTGTGATGAAAAGGATCCAACGACGTTTTCACAAGCAATGGAAAGTCGTAATTCCAATTTATGGCTAGATGCTATGAAGGATTAAATGAATTCTATGACGGATAGCCAAGTTTGGAATCTTATAGAATTACCTGATGGGGAAACGGCCTTTGGCTATAAATGGGTCTTTAAGACCAAGAAGGATTCATCAGGCAATATTGAGCACTACAAGGCTCGACTTGTTGCCAAAAAATTTACTCAAAGGGAAGGAATTGACTACAGAAAAACTTTTTTTTTTCTGTTTTAAAGAAAGACTCTTTTCACATTATTATGGTATTGGTAGCATACTTTGACATAAAATTGTATTAAATGGATGTGAAAACGACTTTTTTTAATGGAGATTTAGAAGAAGAGGTCTATATATATGAGATAACTCGAAAGATGTATTTCAAATGCTAATAAGGAGTTAGTTTGCAAGCTTAAGAGAGCAATGTATTATTTTAAGCCCAACAATGGTAATTACTGATCTAACAAATTGAATATAAGTTAAGAATTTGCATTATTATTGTAAAAATAGAGAGGAAGAACAATTTAAAGGAAAAAAATTAAGGGAAAAAAAGTTGGTTCCAACCTTTTTTCTAAATCTTATCAAACATGTATAAATTTACAAATCAATTAGTAGGTATCTAATAATTAAAATCAACCTTTTTTCATATTCAAAAAATATAATTGCAACAAACACATAAATAAATTATCTTTCTAATATTTATATACAAATTCAAATTAAAAATCTTAAAATTCACTTTTGTTTTTTTAAAATTAAATTCAAACAAATTCCAAATTACAAAAATAACATCAGAATCAAATTTAAAATATTTAAATTCTAAAATTTTAAGTCTTAAATATTAAATCTTAAATCCTAAAATTCTAATCCTAAATTCTAAAATCTTAAAATCTAAACTCTAAACCCTAAAATCTGATATAATCTCTTAAGTTATGAAGCACGGACACTTTGCTGAGTTGCCGTGTCCGCGTGTCAGACACATTTCGGACACGACACTCACCGATACTCGTCCGACACGCGTGTCTGCTGTATCCAACCGTGTCTTAATAAAAAATAAAAAATTCTTCTCCGAATACGCCTAGACACACCTAAATACCATCACGTGTCATCGTATCCAGTCTTATTCTTAACATATATTTTTAAAATAAATTTAGATAT
This sequence comes from Arachis ipaensis, assembly GCF_000816755.2. NCBI lineage: Eukaryota > Viridiplantae > Streptophyta > Magnoliopsida > Fabales > Fabaceae > Arachis > Arachis ipaensis. The sequence continues at coordinate 125,731,818 of NC_029794.2, forward strand.
AGTATATATTATTATTTATTAAAATAAAAAATATTTTAAATACTTGATATAATTAAAATAAGACATTAAAAATAATTAAAAAATTTAATTTATATTTTAATATCGATAAAATATCAAAATATCATTAAAATTTACTTAAAAAATACTTTATATTTTATATGTATGCATATCCTCGTATCATATAAGATTTTAATGAGCATCATAGCTCTTAACTAAAAAAAAAATAACAAAGGAGTATCCTTTTACCAGGAAAATGAGAACAATAATAATGAGCAGCAAAATGACGACACAAACAAAGTAGTTCAATTGAAAATGACAATAGCACACAAATAAGGTATCCAGTGAGAAAAAAAATGTAACAGACTGAGAAAGTACGAAGAAAGTCATAAAAGTTATAATTTTTTTATTAAATTTAAATTAGATTTAACTAGATATAGTTTTCTTAAAAGTAAGAAGATATGTGATTAAAAAATTATTAAAATCAAATTAAAAGATACAAAGGCTGAACCATTAAGACACCAAAAAAAAAAAAGAGGCTGAACCATTAAAGGATAAATAGCATTTTTTATAACAAAAAAAAAAAAGAAAAAAAGGTAATGTATTTTATATTAATTAAAATATTTTTTTCCATGATTGAGATATCCACTAATACTATTTTACAATAAATAGTTAAAGAGTATACTATAGATATAAAGTAATTAATTAATGAGTTTAAAAATCACAGTAGTAAATTTGATATGAAAACAAACCTAATAAAAACACTTATTATATATGAAAAGGCCGGAGGAGAGAGAGTAATAATTAAGAGGAATAATTTTAAAAGATGATCTAATTTGAACAAGTCGTTGTGAGATATTGCTTATCTAGGAGGTAATCTAAATTATTGATAAATTTAACGACAATCATGTCTAAACTAGACTAGATCCATATATAGATAGATTTGCAGGTTATTCAAAACCGAGCATATTAATAACTACATAAATTAACATAAACAAGGGCTAGCAAATAATTATAATTTTATCTTTTATCCCATTTATTTCTTTTGGTGTGTTCGTAAAAGGACAATACCTAGACCATGGATTTGAACCAAATCTGTGTGTTCATAATATTCCCATTCGTTGTTAAGTTGGTTTTCTCTCATTTATTTAAGAGGTTTTTATTTTTTAATTAATAATCTAAAGACACTTGTTAATAGTATAAAAGTAAAAGTTTGTATTGAAAAAAAAATTGGAATTTCCAATCATAATAAATGTATACAAATTTTAATTTTGTTTTATCTATATAAAAATCTTTTTTTTTAATATATTATTAACTAGTATCCTTAAAATACTTGATAATAAAACCCTTTAGTTAATAATAATATATAATACAATGCAACAAAACGACTACTACTATGAGACAACTGTATTATTTTAGGCCTCGTTTTAGCATCATTTACGTGATAACAATAATAAAAGTTAATCATGCCAACCCTAGCAACCCCTTTTCTCCAACTTTAATTTCGTTAACAAGTTGGCAAAGATGATTTTTATGCACTTCATAGAGGCAGCTAGGTATATAGTAGTGGTCCAAACGAAAGAAAATATATAAAAATGGTCAATATGCTTATAGCTTGATCATATTAATTATTTACTCAAAGAAATACAAGTGGTATCTTATAGGGGAACTCCAGAATCTTTGACAATTAATTTGTCTGGCGAATAATGATAATTATAGTGACGTTTTTACTGTTTTTTAATTTAACCAAGTTACACATGGGTCAAAATTATAATCTATATAATATTTATAAATGTGAAATAATAACTTTTATTTCTGCTACAAGGCTCTGAAAATTTTGTAAGAATGAACATGTTCCTGTTGTTAACGATTTTATCAACAGTTTTTTGTGATCGATAAATTATAAAAAAACGCACAACCAAGTCATCTACGATGCTTGGCGTCAATAATTATGACGACGATTGATCGTCTTTAAAACTACAGACGACAAGAGAACCACTCGACTACATGTGGTCCAGACTTGCAAGAGCAAATCATTTTGCTTAACAGAGTAATTCACCCGAACAAATGAAGTAGCAGAATGAGGTATGTAGAGTTAGAAGCCAGCTGCTATCAGGAACGAGATGAGTTGAAGTAGATAAACTAGAGGTAGTAGGTGTTGGGTATATGAAGATGGTAAGATGACAAAATCTTATATTTGTGTAGTGATTTTAAGGCACGATTAGATCGCTTTCTCTAGAGAGATATTTGTCCCCACACTTAGTTGCTATAGGGTTGATGACAATACTCTCCCAGGATACAATGAAACCTAAGAATTTCTTAATTAGCAATAGTAAGAAATTCTCAACTCTCCTGAACAAAGAAAATCTCTTAATGGTTGAGTAAATTGTACACTTAGTACTACTAATCTGAAATAGTGAATAAGGACTTATTTATACATATTGCACGTAGTAATTATGATTAGTTACGTATACAAATGGTTGTGTCTTTTCTATTGCCAATAGATACAATGTTTTGAACATACACAACTCTTAAAGAGTTGCTTATACCCTCCAAGTTTAAGAGTTTACAATTTTAAGCACTTATATGGCCTTGTGCTCATCCTGGTTTCATGAATATTTACGATAATAAAACCTCTAAAATTCTCGATTAGAGCGGCACCACTCTTATATTCATATAGGTGGAATCTTTTGATAGATAATATTATCATTCTATTAAGAGTTTAAACTCACCCTCCTAATTTATTGTAAATAGCACTAAATCATATACCTTAGTGCTCCAATTGCTAAATAACTTGTTATTACCCATTAAACCTTGAAACTAGTAGTCTACTAGAATAAGGTTGGGTTCCCATCATTTAGCAATAATAGATTTTAATCTCATTTTAGCAGTAGTCTCTTTGATTTTATCCCTTGACAAACCTTTAGTCAAAGGGTCTGCTAAATTTCCTTGAGATCTTACATAAGTGATGGTAATTACACCATCATCTATTAGTTGCCTCACAAACTCATGTCTCAAACTTATATGTCTAGACTTTCCATTATAAACCTTATTATATGCTCGAGACATGGTTGATTCACTATCACAGAAGATTGAAATGGCTGTCGTTTGCTGTGACCACAGCTTTATATCATATAACAGATTTCTTAACCATTCTGCTTCTTTACCTGCGACTGATAAAGCTACAAACTCAGCCTCCATAGTAGAATGTGTAATACATATTTGTTTCTTTGAGGCCCAACTTATTGCTCCACCACCTATGGTGAAAATCCATCCTGAAGTGGATTTGTTGTCACTAAGATTTGTAATCCAACTTGCGTCGGAATAACCTTCTAAAACTGCGGGATAATCACTATAATGTAATCTCAAGTTTATGGTTTTCTTGAGATAACCAAGAACTCTTGTTATAGCTTTCCAATGTTGATTGTTAGGCTTTCCTGTAAACCTTGATAATTTGCACACAGCAAATGCTATATCAGGTCTAATACAATGCATTGCATACATTAAACTTTCTATAGCACTAGCATATTCTAATTATGCTATAGGTCGTCCCATGTTTCCTTCTAATTTAAGATTAGGATCATACGGCATATTGGATTCTTTAATTGTGAGATGATCAAACTTTTCCAATATCTTTTTGATATAATGAGATTGACTTAAAGTAAAGCCAACTTCATTCTTATGCACCTTTATGCCTAATATTGTATCAACTTCATTCAAATCCTTCATCTTGAATTTAGAAGTTAGATACTCCTTTGTTATACGAATTCCTTCTAAATTTGTTCCGATGATTAACATATCATCAACATATAAGCAAATGATTACTCCATAATCTTTAGTAAATTTTGAGTAAATACATTTATCCGGACTATTATGTGAGAAGCCATTTGATAACACCACTGAATCAAACTTCTCATGCCATTGTTTAGGCGCTTGTTTTAGCCCATACAAAGACTTAATTAATTTGAAAACTTTCTTTTCATTTCCGGGTAGCACATAGCTTTTCGGTTGCTCCATAGATATTTCTTGTAAAACATTAATATCATTTTGGGGATATTCTAAATTAGAAGTTGAATAATTGATAAACTTATTTTCAATAAATTCTACCTCTCTTGATTCAACAACTATATTAGACACTAAGTCTAATATTTATATGCTTTAGAATTTTGAGCATATCCTATAAAAGTGTCTTTTATGCCTCTTGGCCTCAATTTGGTTCTCTTTTGATAAGGAACTCGATAAAAGGCTAAACACCTCCACACTTTAAGATAATTTAAATTAGGTTTCCTTCCTTTCCAAAATTTCATAAGGAGAAACCTTTCTATGTCTTGATGGTATCCTATTATGGATATGACATGATGTCAATAATGCTTCACCCCACAAATTGTAAGGCAATTTTGCATTTAGTAACATTGAATTAACCATATCCACTAAGGTACGGTTTTTCCTTTCCGCCAAACAATTTTGTTGCAGAGTATATGGAGCGAAAGATTGATGCACAATACTATGTAATTCACAAAAGTCATCAAATTCATTAGAAGAAAAAAAATATTCTTCACCTTGCAGTGATTCAGGGATCACCACTTATAGATCACGAAATCTACTTACAAGGATTTGTAATTCATGAATTTGATCCATAACAGACATAGTATCATTCATAATAAATTCGAAATATTTTATCATAATAAACTTATCTGTTCCTTGTCGTTTAGTATTGTACTTTTCTTCCAAAGATTTCCAAATCTCTAATAGTGATTGAATTAACATATGACCTCAACATGCAAAAGTATCTTCATCACATTTCTTCTTCAATTGAACAATCTCTTCTTCCTCTTCTAGTGTGGAATTTTTCAGCAGCATTGGCAATTGGTGTAGTCTTTGGGTCAATCACATATGTAAAATTGAGAACTGAAAGAAGAAACATCATTTTGTCCTTCCAACGATTGAAGTTCGTTCCATCTAAGCGATCTAACTTGACAAACTCTTGATTCATGACCTTGAACGTGGTGTTTTGATCTTGTGCCATCTTCAAGTAATATCTCTCTAAAATTGTTGGGTATATGAAGATGGTAAGATGACAAAATCTTATATTTGTGTAATGATTTCAAGGCACGATTAGATCGCTTTCTTTAGAGAGATATTTGTCCCCACACTTAGTTGCTATAGGGTTGATGACAATACATCTATACACCTTCATGCAATCCATGCAAGACAACTCTTCGTTTTAACAGTGTGTAGCTTCTCCTATTAGGAAATTATTAATTTTCTAATCTATTAATAAGCAATACATATATCAATTATAATCACAAATTAAGTTATTTCACATCAAATGACTTATATAATGGTGATCTCATTTATTGTTATAAATACTAAATTGAATAAGTCATTATTACTTTTGATTTAGAATTAAATGAGAATAAAACTAGAGACACTATTTTATTTAGATTTTAAAGTTTAATGGGTGTCACATGATGCGTGAACATCTTTCCTATCTTTTCCTAGTGAATTTGCATCTAACTTGTTGAGTTTAATTAAAAATTAATTATATTTTAGCCACTATAGATGCTATTTTGAGTTTTGTGCAATTTTATTCATCCTAGGTAGCATTCGGATGGATTTGATGAAGTTTCTGCAGAAGAAGAGAAGAAACCAAGGAGATGACTAGCGAATACCGACGCGGACGCATGGCTCACGCGACCGCGCGGAATGGAGGAAATTGCAATGACGCGATCGCGTGCCTGACGCGAACGCGTGGACTGGAATCTGCACAAATAACGCGAACGCGTGACCAACGCGTACGCGTGACATGCGCCACGTGCAGAAAACGCAGAAAAATGCTGGGGGCGATTTCTGGGCTGTTTTGACCCAGTTCTTAGCCCAGAAATTACAGATTAGAAGCTGCAGAAGGGATAAATCAAGTGGTCCCCACCCATTAGCTGAAGACTTGTTAATTAATTCGAATTTAAACTCAAATCTTATTTTAGGAAAAGATATTATTTTAATTTTAATTTTAGAAATTTGATTTTTAAATTATTAGGATTAGTTATAAAAGGGATCCCAATAGGGTGGTTCCAGAATAACATTCTACAACATTATTCCATACAAATTTACATTTCATATTCCATGAGCAACTAATCCTCCATTGTTAAGGTTAGGAGCTTTGTCTATTGTATGGATTGATAATATTATTTTTCTATTTTAATTCATGTTTTGATTTATATTTCAATAATTGCTTTCGTTCTTTATTTTATGAATTTGGGTGGAACGGAAGTATGACCCATGTTCTATTTGAGTTCTTGTATAACTTGGAAAAGCTCTTTACTTAAACAATAGCTTGAAAACATATTATCTGAATTTATAATTGTTTGTATTTAACGGGATACGTGACATATAATCCCTTTATTTTTGGATAATTAGGATTCTTGTGGCATATAAACTAGAATTTGATCATCACCCTCTAATTGGAATTAATTGACCAATGAATTGGCAGTTGATGAATTTTAGAGGAGACTAGAAAGGTCTAAGAAATTAGGGTCTAGTCACAAATAGTTTGCCATGAATTAAATCTTACATGATTAAAATTAGTTAATAAGAAAAGTCAATCCAGAAAATAGATAACTCTAAAGCGTTAACTGCTTTCTCAATATTTTATTCTTCACCTATTCACCTGCCCGTCTTCAAACTCTTCTTTATTGTTTAATACTTTTGAACTCTCAATTACTCTTTTTTGTTTGTTTAACTAAGCCTATCAAATACTATTGTTGCTTAATCCATCAATCCTCATGGGATCGACCCTTACTCATGTAAGGTATTACTTAGTACGACCCGGTGCACTTGCCGGTAAGTTAGTGGGTTACAAATACCGCACCAAATTTTTAGCGCCATTGTCGGGAATTGACTGTGATTAACAACTATTCGTTGTTTGATTACTTAGATTAGATAATTTTTTTTATTTTTTTCTATTATTATTAATTTTTATTTTGCATTTTTTTACGTTATTTTTTCTTTTTTCTTTTCTTTACGTTAATTTTTTTTCTTTTTTTATTTCTTTTCTCTTTTCCTTTTCGTCTACATTCCCCCTCCCCTTTA
>NC_029794.2:125738928-125748122 GCF_000816755.2 Arachis ipaensis
AGAGATGCAGTCTCACGTCTCTTCAGGGACACTCTATTGGACACATTTTATTATTTTATTTTTATGATTTATTTATTTATTTATTTAAGTTTTAATTTTTCCTTTTTATTTATCCTTTTAATTTTATTTTAATTGGTGGTTTGAGTTTAAGTCTTTAATTTTTTTATTTAAAAATCACGATAAAGTCCCATTTTTTTCTTGTTTTCTGCTTGTGTATGCGTAGGAATAGAGACAAAGAACGTCTCTTAGACTTTGATCCTGAACCTGAAAGAACTTTCAGGCGACGTTTACAACAAGCAAGACTTTGTAAGACTGCAGAATCCACTATGACAAATAATAACGCTAATGCCAATGTGGTAAATCCGAATGGGGATGATCAACAGAGGAGAGTGCTAGGCTCTTATTCTGCCCCTACTGCGGATCTTTATGGAAAAAGCATGGTGGTACCTCCTATAACTGCAAACAACTTTGAGTTGAAGCCACAATTGGTCACCCTGGTGCAACAAAATTGTCAGTATCATGGTCTTCCTCACGAAGATCCGAATCAATTTATATCTGATTTTCTACAGATATGTGATACTGTGAAGACAAATGGAGTGAACCCAGAGGTATACAAACTCATGCTTTTCCCGTTTGCTCTGAGGGATAAAGCAAAGCTATGGCTAGATTCACAACCAAAGGAGAGTCTGAATACTTGGGACAAGGTTGTTACAGAGTTTCTCACTAAATTTTTCCCACCAAAGAAGCTGACTAAGCTTAGGTTAGAGGTTCAGACCTTCAGACAGAAGGAGGGAGAAACACTTTATGAATCTTGGGAGAGATACAAGCTATTGACTAGGCAATGCCCTCCGGACATGTTCTCCAAATGGACCCAACTGGATATCTTTTATGAAGGCTTGGGTGAGATGTCCAAGATGAGCCTAGACACTTCTGCAGGCGGTTCACTGCACAAGAAGAAGACACCAGAGGAGACTATTGAGCTGATTGAATTGGTTGCAAACAACCAAAATTTATACTCATCTAACAGGAATCATGTGAACTCTGAGACCCCTCAGAAGAGATGCGTGTTGGAAGTAGAAGCTGTTAATGCTCTTCTTGCTCAGAACAAGCTGATGTCTCAGCAAATAAATCTACTTACTCAACAGATGGGTGGCATGCAAGTCTCAGCTATCAACACCCAAAATCCACCATAGGAAGTCTTCTATGACATGGCAGGTAACTTTATGCAAAATGATAATTATGATTATGCTCAACCTTCTTCTGAACAGGTGAATTACATGGGGAGTGGTCCTAGAAATCCCAACAATGATCCATATTCTAAGACATACAACCAGGGATGGAGGAATCACCCAAACTTTGGGTGGAGGGACCAACCTCAGAGACCTCAGAACTTCAACAATAGTTCTCAGGACGGTTTCCAGCAGAACAATGATTTGAAAGCAATATTGACAGGTTTTAGACAGGAAACCAAAGCATCCATCAAGAACCTAGAGATTCAAATGGGTCAATTAGCCACAAAGGTTAATGAAATTGATCAGAGGACCACTAATAGCCTTCCTAGTAACACAATTCCAAATCCAAGAGAGGAATGCAAGGCTATCACCGTAATAAGTGAACAAGTGGCAAGTACGGAAGCACAAGTTATACAGGAAACCAGAGCCTCTATTAGAAACTTAGAGGTGCTAGTGGGCCAACTGAGCAAGCAAATACTTGAGAGGTCTGCAAGTACATTTCAAGAGGATACAGTGGTGAACCCAGGAGAAGATTGCAAGGCTATTCAATTGAGAAGTGGTAAAGTAGCTGGCTCTGAGACCAAGGCCAATGAAGAGCTAGTTGAAAAGGAAGCTCCAGAGGAGAAGGAGGGAGAAGTGGAGCACACCCCTCCAAAGCGTGCAGACAACCCATTCCCAGACTCTCTTGACACTTATCCTACATTGCCAAAGGCTCCTGAGTACAAGCCTAAAATGCCATATCCTCAGAGACTTCAAAAGGAGACCAAGGACAAACAGTTTTCAAAGTTCTTGGAAGTCTTTAGGAAGTTGCAAATCAATATTCCTTTTGCTGAGGTTTTGGAACAAATGCCCCTCTATGCCAAGTTCATGAAGGAGCTGTTGTCAAAGAAGAAGCCTTTAAAGGGAGATGAGACAGTGGTCCTGACTAAAGAATGCAGTGCCATCATTCAGAATAACTTACCAAAGAAGATGCCAGATCCAGGGAGCTTTCAAATTCCATGCACCATCAGGAGTACAACCTTTGAGAAAGCGTTATGTGATCTGGGAGCAAGCATCAATTTAATGCCCTTGTCTGTGATGAAAAAGCTGCAGATCCAAGAGGCACAACCCACAAAGATAGCATTACAGATGTCGGACAAATCTATGAAGCCTGCATACGGATTAGTGGAGAATATCTTGGTCAAAGTGGGTAAGTTCTTCTTCCCAGCAGATTTTGTGATTTTTGATACAGGGGAGGATGAGAATGCCTCTATAATTCTAGGAAGACCATTCCTAGCCACTGGAAGAGCTCTGATTGATGTAGAAGTGGGTGAATTAGTGCTTAGAGTGCATAATGAGCAACTGGTCTTTCATGTCTTCAAAGATGTACATTCAACAGGTGAAAAAGAGAGGTGCATGCAAGCTGAGCTTATTGATCCTAACCTTCAAGAACCCCCTGATGATGCCCAGCAGAATCTGTAACTCAAACCACCTGTGGTGACAACCGATAAAATTCTGCCTGACATCAAACCTAAGTTTGGTGTTGGAACAACATCATCCACCAAGGAGGAGGTCCCCAAAAAGAAAAAAATACCCAGAGGATGGAGAAACAAAAAGATCCCCACTGAAGGTTTCTCCCCAGGAATGAAGGTGGTGTTGACCAGCAATCCAGCATGGGTTTATACAGTAATCAGAATCCTCTCTCTGGAGCATATTGAGCTACGTTATGGAGACACAGGAAAGAAGTTCAAAGTAAGGGGTGAAGAGCTGAGCCCCTATGATCCTCCTCCTTAGAGGAGCTGACCGTCAAGCTAGTGACGATAAAGAAGCGCATGTCGGGAGGCAACCCGATAATTTCGTATCCTTAGCTATTTTTCGTAGTAGTAGTTTTCTTAGTTATTTTATTTTATTTTTATTGAGTTCTTACTAATTTTATGATCATGAAGCTATGTTCTTCCAGGAACCGAACACCTCAAGCTATATTTCAAAAAAAAAAAGGGGCGGAGGAGGCACATGACGCGCAAGCGTCATTGACGCGGACGCGTCAATCATGTGTGCGTGAAAAATGAAAATTGACAGAGAGTTGCGCGGGAGTGGTGCTGGACTCATGCCTTTAGCAAAGACGATCCCACGCGAACGCGTACCCCACGCGTTCGCGTCGTTTTTTATTTTCGCCATTCACGCGGGCGCGTCACCCACGCAGACGCGTGACCCGAAAAATTAACGTAAAAGGTGTCTGGACAGAGAGTTATGCTAGCTTGGGGCAAGAAGTGTGCTAAAAGCACAAATTTGGTCACGCGGACGCGTGACTAACGCGTTCGCGTCAGTTGCACATATGGCCATCCACGCGTGCGCATGCACGACGCGAATGCGTCGTATGAGAATTTGGCTCCCAAGCCATGCGAACAGAAAGTCACACGGGCGCACGGCTGGCTTCACGCAAATCGCATAAAATCCAGGGCACGCGGACGCGTGCCTGACGCTAACGCGTCATTATGAAGAATGCGCGCCGTACGCGATTGCATGCATGACGCGAACGCGTCGTTTGCGCCGCCCAGTTTTCTTTCTCTCTCTCCCCCACTCCTAATTCTCTCTTATTCCCTTATCCTTTTATTTTTCTTTGATCTTAATATTTGTCTCTTCTATTTTCAGTTCTTGTTTGCTTGAGGACAAGCAAACCTTTAAGTTTGGTGTTGACGCTTCGCTTAAGGGTTTTCTGTTTATTTCTATGACACAAAAAGGGAGGCGAATCATCTTCACAAAGGAGCGCAACCTGAAGAATAAAACAACTGCTAAGATAACCCAGGTGGTTGAGTTTCTTTCATTTTTTATTCCATCCCGTTTTTATTATGTATGTTCCGATTTCCTGCTACTTTGTTTTGTTTATTGCATGATCCTTTATTAGTAGATTCTTAGGTTCTAGCTTAATTTTTCTGTTAAGTGCTTTAATTCTGAAAGATGTCTCATGTATTGCCAACTAAGCTTGAAATCAAAAAGAAAGAAGAACAGATGTAGTGCATGAGAATTTGAGTTTAATTTTTAGAGTAGTCTCATTTACTTAGATGTGGTGGTATTTTCTGTGATTCTGAATGAATGCTTGAACAGTGCATATTTTTTATAGTGAAGTTTATGAATGTTAAAATTGTTGGCTTTTGAAAGAATAATATCAAGCTGTCCCTAACCATGTGCTTGTGGCGTGAAGGTGTCAAGTGAAAAGCTTGAGACTGAGCGTTTAAAGTCGTGATCCAAAGCAAAAAGAGTGTGCTTAAGAACTCTGGGCACCTCTAACTGGGGACTCTAGCAAAGCTGAGTCACAATCTGAAAAGGTTCACCCAGTTATGTGTCTGTGGCATTTATGTATCCGGTGGTAATACTGGAAAACAAAATGCTTAGGGTCATGGCCAAGACTCAATAAGTAGCTGTGTTCAAGAATCAACATACTGAACTAGGAGAATCAATAACACTATCTGGATTGAGTTCCTATGGATGCCAATCATTCTGAACTTCAAAGGATAAAGTGAGATGCCAAAACTATTCAGGATTGCAGTTGTAAACCCCACTATAAGAAGAGACATGAGCTTAATCGAACTCTCATTCTCATGCAAATTCACATCCTAAGCTTATATTAGTTTTTGGTTGCTTGAGGACAAGCAACAGTTTAAGTTTGGTGTTGTGATGCATGAGCATCTTTCCTATCTTTTCCTAGTGAATTTGCATCTAACTTGTTGAGTTTAATTAAGAATTAATTATATTTTAGCCACTATGGATGCTATTTTGAGTTTTGTGCAATTTTATTCATCCTAGGTAGCATTCGGATGGATTTGATGAAGTTTCTGCAGAAGAAGAGAAGAAACCAAGGAGATGACCAGCGAATACCGATGCGGACGCATGGCTCACGCGACCGCGCGGAATGGAGGAAATCGCAATGACGCGATCGCGTGCCTGACGCGAACGCGTGGACTGGAATCTGCACAAATGACGCGAACGCGTGACCGACGCATACGCGTGACATGCGCCACGTGCAGAAAACGCAAAAAAACGCTGAGGGCGATTTCTGGGCTGTTTTGACCCAGTTCTTAGTCCAGAAATCACAGATTAGAAGTTGCAGAAGGGACAAATCAAGTGGTCCCCACCCATCAGCTGAAGACTTGTTAATTAATTCGAATTTAAACTCAAATCTTATTTTAGGAAAAGATATTATTTTAATTTTAATTTTAGAAATTTGATTTTTAAATTATTAGGATTAGTTATAAAAGGGATCCCAATAGGGTGGTTCCAGAACAACATTCCACAACATTCCACAACATTATTCCATACAAATTTACATTCCATATTCCATGAGCAACTAATCCTCCATTGTTAAGGTTAGGAGCTCTGTCTATTGTATGGATTGATAATATTATTTTTCTATTTTAATTCATGTTTTGATTTATATTTCAATAATTGCTTTCGTTCTTTAGTTTATGAATTTGGGTGGAACGAAAGTATGACCCATGTTCTATTTGAGTTCTTGTATAACTTGGAAAAGCTCTTTACTTGAACAATAGCTTGAAAACATATTATCCTGAATTTCTAATTGTTTGTATTTAACAGGATACGTGACATATAATCCCTTTATTTTTGGATAATTAGGATTCTTGTGGCATATAAACTAGAATTTGATCATCACCCTCTAATTGGAATTAATTGACCAAGGAATTGGCAGTTGATGAATTTTAGAGGAGACTAGGAAGGTCTAAGGAATTAGGGTCTAGTCACAAATAGTTTGCCATGAATTAAATCTTACATGATTAAAATTAGTTAATAAGAAAAATCAATCCAGAAAATAGATAACTCTGAAGTCTTAACTGCTTTCTCAATATTTTATTCCTCACCTATTCACCTGCCCGTCTTCAAACTCTTCTTTATTGTTTAATACTTTTGAACTCTCAATTACTCTTTTCTGTTTGTCTAACTAAGCCTATCAAATACTATTGTTGCTTAATCCATCAATCCTCGTGGGATCGACCCTTACTCACGTAAGGTATTACTTGGTACGACCTGGTGCACTTGCCGGTAAGTTAGTGGGTTACAAATACCGCACCATCACACTTAAATATAAATAGTGACTTTAGGGTTTTGGTCCTCAACATATTAAGGCCGCCTCCGTAGCTCTTTTTCCATTAGAGGAGTTGCGATTTCACCCTATCAAAAATATATAAGGTTTTGGTTGAGGAAGATCAAAGAATCAATTTTTTTCAATTATACTCATAAATTCAGGTACGCTTCCGCACTCTCATCTCTCTTTCTTAATAATTTAATATGGATGGTCTTAGCTTGGAATTAAGAACCAAAATTTTTCAACATCTCCTCCACCTTACTTCATATTGACCACTGATAATGGTAGCAAGTATAGGCCTCGAGCCGATGACCCAATCGACCCTCTTCAAAGACGATGATGCTACAGACTCGAACACAATACTAATGATAATGATGAAGAGTTTCTTGACGAGAACTATGTATGATGTATTTGTATTTGTTAACAATTGAACTTGAAGCAAGAACAAATTGCATGAAGATTAGTTCATGCATTGATGCAGAAACTATACCCAGAGAAAAAACAGAGCAGAACTTCATTCATTGAGTTAGAGTATTATTCACATTATTGGATTGAAATACAACACTATTTATATAGAGAGGATATAAGTACTACTGATACAATAAGTACCAATTCAAGAAAACAGAAAAAGAAAAATAATAGAATTAAGGGAATTGAGGGTTAGTTTGATTTTATAACAACTTTTCATTTTATACTCACTTATAATATTTTTTTCCAAAGATAGATGTATTTTATTCATTGATTGAAGCAAAGTACAACGGGGTCCATGTTATGACACATAGCAAAAGAAAGAGAAAATTTTCAAAGTTCACTAAAGCGTGATTACAGCAACAAAACATGAATGAGAGAGAAAATAGATTAGAAAAAGGAAAGTGAATGCAGAACTAGGGATTGGAAGACAACTCATTCACAAGCTTCAACCATGACTCCACTGTTGCTTCTGGAGGGATCAATTCTTGTTCAAAGTTCATAATGTTCCTGGATTTCCAAATTTTCCTACACAACGTTGCTAACAACACCAACTGCGATGACCCACCATGTCGAACTCTGAAGTGTTCAGATCTCTCTGACCAGACTGACCAAAAGGAAGGTGAGTTGTTGTTGACAAAATTTATGGTAATGGGACTTTTATTCCATACCTCTTTTGCTTTCTCGCATAAGAATAGACAATGATTGATCGATTCTGCATCTTATTGGTAACGGCGACATAATAGGGAAATTAAAGGGAGGCGTTGGTTGAGCAGATTAAGGACATGGAGCTTCTCGTGCATGCTTTTCCAGAGGAAAATCTTCAATTTTGGAGGAAGAGAGAGCCTCCACATTTGACACCAGATTTCTTTACGTTGGAGAATTTCTAGACAAAATTTTATTGGAGAGTGCTTGAAATGATACGCCACTTGGTAGCCATAGCTTGCCTCATATTTTCTGCTTCGAGTTGCATTCCAATGAAGTCTGTCTTCACTTTCTGAGATTGTAATTGATAGAATTTGCTGACTAATTTCAGGTAAGAAGAGTTGATTAATTAGATTCTGATTCTAGTTTTTATTGGGTAGCATTAAATCTTTTACCCACAATATTATGTCTCTGAATTTCTGTGACAGCTGAAAGAAGGATTAGGAATGGATGATTGGGAGGAAGCCAAGGGTCAGCGAGAATTTGGATGCTGTTGCCATTGCCAACCCGCCAAGTAAGCTACTTTTTTAGCACTGAACGACCTTCTAGAACACTCCGCCATCTCCAAGAAGGTAAGTTATCCGTCTCTGCTTTCATGAAAGAACTGTATCTATAGTATTTTCTTTTATAGACCTTGGATATAAGAGAATCTAGTTGGGTAGCTAGTTTCCAGCATTGTTTAGCAAGAAAAGCCAGATTTTAGGCTCGTAGGTCTTTAAATTCGTGATTGTCTTTTTTTTTTTACCTTGACATAAGATCCCAACTCACCTAAGCCATTTTTCTTTCTGAACCTTTTTTATCTCACTAAAATTGAGATAAAATACCATAAATTTCTCTGATTAGGGAGTCCGAGAGTTTAAGCAAGATAAAGAATAAATAGGAATTATATCTTCCACTATTTTTATCAAAACGTGTCTGTCAACTAATGAAAGGAGTCTTTTTTTTTATCCATGAACTCTCTTTTTTACTTTCTCTTTAATGGAACTGAAGATTATTTTTTTAGAACGTTGGATAATCGAAAACGAGAACAGTCCTAAGTATTTATCTTGGGCTCCTTATTCTCTCTAAATTACTCACTCATAATATTTATTAGTTAGTAATTATATGCACTATCATTTTATTATATATGTTTGTATTAACTTTATTTGTTATATTATATTTTGTTAGTGATAAATAAATATAATTTTATTCATGCTTATATTTTTAAAATATTGATTAAGTGAAAAAATAAATTAAATATTACTGACAGCTAGACCATCTATACTCTTAAAATAATATATATTTTCAATTGTTAAAAACGATAGGCATTTGCAGATGAAAATAGAAAATGAGCATTTATTAATATTACTTACGACAAGGCCATCAATACATAATTATCCTAGCCGTAATTAATATTAATTGATATTGCTGACAACCACAAAGTGTTGGTAAAATTAGGAGAAGTTTACCAATAAATGATCGATAGACTTTTATTCATAGTCAAATTGTTTAATTTGTAGAATTAGTTACTGACGTATGAACTGTCTGTAATAGGTAGTTAATATTATAGTTTTGTTTTAATTATTAGTATTCTAACCTGAATATATTATTTAGTAATAACAAACGTGTCAGGTAAAGTAAAAACAAAAGTGCTTTAATTTCATTGTATAGCCACACAAACAACTAACAAATGTGCCATGAAATTTTATATAATTAATCCGTATGACAAATAT
>NC_029794.2:125748698-125750722 GCF_000816755.2 Arachis ipaensis
TACCGAATAATATTATCAATAAAATGGTCTTCAAAAATTTTAAAAATTAACAAATGTATTCTTAGTTTTGTGAGAGTACATTTTCAATGAGAACGATATTAAAGTGACCACCATATTTTAACGATATGGCATATTATTAAACTAAATATTAAGTTGGATTTTATAATTAATTTAACAATGATACAGAGTGAAAAATCTCCAAATCAGTTGCCTTAGTTTTTATTAAGTTACCTTTATTATTATTTACTGTGACTAATTTTTCCATTTTTTTTACTTAAAGTTAAATTCAAAGATCACATATAAAGTAAGAGATGTTAGTGACGAAGAAGCTCTCGCGCTAAGGATAATGAATCGATCAGAGAGTCATTATTGACTGTGAAGCTTCAAGTGGCAGGGCTTGCAAAGTTCATCTTTGCGACTCTATTGATGACTATGGTGAACATGTTGTAACCATTCACTAATTAAAAATATTTTTTGCTACTATCGAATACCTAGGGCGACTTCTTATTTATTTAACATTGGTGCCTTTTGCTATTTTTCAAATGGATCGTCTTGTTTCTTTTGTATAAATTAACGTTGGATGAAATAATTCGTTGGCAGACAATTTTTGGCGTCATTTATACCGTCAAATTCAATTCGACGATATAAATTATATAAATATAACAATTGACATTCTTTTACAGGTACTTTTTTTAACTATGTAAACGGTTATAAGTTTTAGCGGATTACAATAAAGAAAAAAACGAAGAGAAAATCGCTACAATGTATATCAAGGGGTGAAACGGCTTTGGTTTGGAAAGAAAAAAAATAATAATTTATTTATATGAGATAATAATATCATTCCTATTTTAATAATGTCATCCATTTTTTTTACAAATTTATACAAAATATAATGCAAAAAATTATGTAAAGAATGACATTATCAAAAATACAAATTTAATTAATTATTGATTTTCTTTATCTATAATTTTAAATGAGTGGTAGGTAAATGGTGAGCATGCTAATTACAATGATCAATTAAAAATAATAAATCATAGTCAAGTTATTTAATTGATCAATTAAAAATAATAGATAATAGACATGCTATTTAATTAATCATTGTAGTTATCATTTTTATTTTTCTAAATAAACTCTTAGAAGAAAAAAATAAAAAACATAAATATAAATCAAATAAATTCTATATTCTTAATCTAAAACTTAATATATCAAATTGTATAAAATTTGTATTTTCGGATTCAATATGATTCTTCTCTATCCATATTAATCCTATAGTGGAAGTTATTTTTGTTTTTTCTGAAAGAATAAAAAGGTGCGGGAAAAAATCCACATTTTTAATTTATATATTGGGGCTGAGATAGTACTTTTTATCGTTATTGGAACTTTGTGTGTAATCCTCGGTTATGGACGATGGCCTAAGATAAATATGAGGCTCAGATTTTCAGTACCATAAATCGGAGGGTAAGTTTTTCTCAAATCGGACTCTCAGATTTGAATGTAACTGAGACACACTTCTGTGTCAATCGGATGGCCAAAAACAAATCAATGGGGATCGAACGGTGAATGCAATGATGCCTAAAATCTGAGGCTCAGATTTCACTCTTTATCAATCTAACGGGCAGGGTTATATCAACGATGATCAATGGTGAATGAAGGAGAGCTCTACAATTCTGAGCCTCAGTATTGTGGTCAATAACCACGTGTTTTCCATGCACATGGGAAGGTGGGGCTTGATAGCAATTGCACGAGCCTGTCTCTTTCTTCTCTCCTCATTCATCCCTTTCAAGTTTGAGTCCCATTTGGTTCAGTTTCAG
This sequence comes from Arachis ipaensis, assembly GCF_000816755.2. NCBI lineage: Eukaryota > Viridiplantae > Streptophyta > Magnoliopsida > Fabales > Fabaceae > Arachis > Arachis ipaensis. The sequence goes on from NC_029794.2 coordinate 125,750,510, forward strand.
CAACCATTCTTCATCCTTCCCCTTTCATACCTCTAAATTCATACACTTACAATAAATAAAAACCACAATGCCTAAGAAAAAAATTAAAAAAATAGATCGTCCTGAACTTCACATTATTAACTATCTTAACTAACCTCATTATGTAAGTATTTTTGTTAAATTTTTTTCAATATAAATAGAAAAATAATTATATTGTAAATTTAATAAATTTAA
>NC_029794.2:125750931-125761252 GCF_000816755.2 Arachis ipaensis
GTATAATAATAATAATAATAATAATAATAATAATAATAATAATAATAATAATAATAATAATAATAATAATAATAATAATAATCTTCTGTAGGTGAAGAAGAAAAATTAGTAGAATATTTGTTATTATATGATTAGATTTATTTTATTGGTTTATTAATTGTATTTGTTAGAGTAAAATGGTAATTAGAATTTAGTTTAGTGGGTAATTTTATTGATGACAATAGTTGCTGGAATTTTTGGTAGGTTTTTTTAGTGTTAGTGACATAATAATTTAATTAAGCACTATTAATAATCAAAGTTAATAGAGTTTAATTTTCGCATAATTATATTAATTATTTTAGATTGTAGGAGAATATAAATTAGAATTCTTAAATTTATTTTATAGATTTAGTAATTATATTTGTTAGTAGAATGGTAATTAAAATATAAGTAATGATGGTTATTTTGTTGATAAGAAGTTTAGTGATAATGACAACTAAGTAGGGAGGTTAATTTATTTTTTGTTCGGGTGTATATTTAATGTTAATTATAAGCCTTTGTACTCATGTATGATTAACTACCATAAGATAACTTGAATTAATTATTCGTCTATATTTTGTAGGGCACAAAAATTTTGAGGTGTGTCCACATGAATCCACCGGGATTATACAATCCGATTGTTGAGCCTCTTGTGTGAGCCATTGGATTTTATCATGTATCTCAAGTTGGAGTGATCCAAGGTTAGTTGTAAACCCCGCTAAAATCGGTAAAAAATTAGTCAATAAATTGAATTTTAATTAGGAAAATTGAAAATACAAAATTAATATCAAAATAGGATAGAGCTCGTCAAAACGAGAATTTTAATACCAATTTCGAAAAATTTGGCCCAAAATTAGACCGGAAGATCTGAACCGGTTGAACTGGGGCTAAACCGGACCCGTGGGTCCAACCGGACCCATAACTTAAAAGAAGTAGCAGCTTCTTCTTCTCCATTTAGCTCCAACGACACCAAACAGAAGAGGGGAGGAAGAGAATTCCCTAACCCTCATCAAACACTCCAACCACCATAACTTCTCCGTTTGAGCTCCGATCGCCGCATTGTTCGCGGCCACACGTCCAGCGCGTCAAGCTCTACATTTCTGTCGGATCAATTTCATTGGTAAGATCCATTTTTGTTCCAGAATCTCTAACCCCCTTTCTTATGGTGAAATTGAAACCCTATAGTGAGATTTTTGCCAATTTTGATGTTCTAGGTTCGATTTAGCTTCCGGAACATATTGGGCTTGAGTCACTATGCGTGTGGGTACAGTAAGAGTAACCTAAACCCTAATCAATTTTGATTTTATTACGAAGAAGCTGAATTTGGAGTATATATGTGAATTAGGCGTGAATTGAGTTCATATATATGCATTGGAATTGAAAAGTGAGTATTTGGAGGCTTATTAGTGATTAAAGCTCGATTTGTGGCGGGTTTCTTTGAGCTTGGGGGGCTGTGTTCTAGCTTGTGAGGCTGCCTTGGATTGAATAAAGTGATCGGCCAAGGTATGGTTTAGGTTTCGCGCGTTTAATATATAAGGTTTTGTGAAAACTTAGGCTAGAGCATTATAGGATAAGTTAGAATGGATAACTGTATTAAATGTTTAGCTTTGTGGTGATGTTGGATAATTTGATGATTGAATTTGTGTTGAGATTAATGAGCATGAGTTGTTGGTATTGTTGAATATGTGCTTTTGACATTAGTATGATGGGTTGGTGATGTTGTTGATATAAGTTAATGAATTTCTATGATTATGACTTGTTGATTCATTAAAAGTGATTTATAAGTAGTTATTGATGAATGGAGGAGATGAGTTAATAAATTCTAATCATGGTAATTTGTGGTTGAAAAGGGTGGATCTTGGAATAATATATGTGTTTTATGAATTGGTATGAGTGTTAAGGTGGAAGAAGTTAGTATTGATGAAATAGGACTTGATATATGGTAAGTGTATAGGTTTATTGGGTAAGAAATGAGAAATTAGTGAAAAATGGGATTTGGGATATTTTGGTAAAATATGAATTTTGATGAACTTTGGCAGTCTATATCTTGCTCTACAAATTTTGAATAAAGATGAGGTTTATTTTAAATTAAAGAGTGTTTAACAAGCTTGAGATTAATATAAAGTTTGCGGAAAACCGAATTTTGTAGAGAAAGTTATGGATGCCGGAAATTTGGTGCAAAAAACTGGATTTTTGAATATTGCAGCAGAACCAGGTTTTCTGGTGTGTGTGCCCACGCACAGGTCTATGCGCACGCACCCAACAGAAGCAAAATTTTACTTGTGCGTACGCACGCCTCTGTGCGCATGCACACTTGGTATTTTTTTGTAAAGTGTGCGTACGCACGCCCCTGTCCGCACGCACACACCAAGTTAGAGCTTCTGTTGGTGGGGCTAGCACAGATCAGGCGCTTGCACACAAAGTGATATGTGCGCACACACACATACATGCGTACGCACACATCCTGCTTTCTTTTTGGGTTGTGCGCACGCACAGGTGTGTGCGTACGCACACGCCCTATTTTCCAGCACCTTTATATTTCTGTTCTAAACATAATTTTAAACCCTAAACCTCCTATTTTTGCCCTGTTAATCCTAGATCCTACTAGTAAGTTTAGTAAATAGCAGAAGTTAGGAGTTTGAGGTAACTTAGGAGTGAAAAAAAAAGGTAAATATGAAGAGAAGTGTGAAAGGGAAGTTGTTATTGAATGAAGTTAATATGCAATGGCTTTGATGAATGATTAAATAATGATTATGATTATGAAATGGCTTATGAATAATGATATCTGAGATACGAGTTTCCCTGGGTAAGAACCGTGGCTTGCCACCATGTGTTCCAGGTAGAATCTCAATACTCTGTTGACCCTACATCGTAAGGGTGACCGGGTACGTATGAATTCCCTGGTATGGATAGCCCCTAGTGAGTGATTTGAATGATATATGAATGTAAAACCTATGCATAGACTCATGGGATGCGTGACGGGGGACAATCTAAGGTTTTCGGACTTGTCGGGTTGGCTGGATAACTGACTGATGAGCCTCATCAGCCATAGGACAGGCATGCATCATGTGCATTTGTTTGTTTTGATTGCTATGCATTTCCTGGGTTTGTCTAATTGAATATATACCTCCTGCTATCTGTTATACTTGCTATTTGCACTACCTGCTTATTACTTGTGCGTGAACTTATTTGATTGCTTGTCTCTGCTGAATTATGGATGACGGGGGGATGGAGGATAGGGTGAAATGGTTTGGTGTTATGTTAGGTTTAAAATTGAGTAAGTTTAGGCAGGTTTAGATTACCTACACATATTTATAGCTTCTATTTAGCAATTAAGTTTTACAATTGTATGACGGAGTTCTAGGATTGCCTCTGGCATTCCTAGGACCTTATTTATTATCCGCGTGGCACCTTTACCATGCTGAGAACCTCTGGTTCTCACCCCATACTGTGTTGTTATTTTTCAGATGCAGGTCGAGAGGCTCCTCGCTAGGCGTCTGGATCTTTGAAGCGAAGTAATTCCTGGGTGTATTTTGGGTTTTTGCTTGTATATATGTAAATATGTATCTAGTTTGCTCTCTAAAAAACTTGTTTATTTTTTTCCTCATAGAGGTTAAGGGAGAGCTAGGACCTTATTTTGAGTTTTGAGTATTTTGGGATATCTGTATATGTATGTATATATATTCTCTGACCAGCCTTGGCTTCGCAGGCTGAGACAGGAGTTAGTTATGCTATTTTCTTGGCTTTCCTTTACTCTCTTGATTATCTTTATCATTTCCTATTAGGTTTCTTAGCACACAAGTAATCCTATTCCTTGAATGTTGCGCTTTTTCTTTCGCGATTTTGTTTTACCCGTTTTCAAGGCTCCTATTATATTATCTTTTTCCCACTATTATGTATACAGTTTACTGTTTGGAGCTTTGTAACACCATACTACCTCTATTCTACGACTTAAGCGTAAAACTTTGTGTAGTAGAGTGTTACATCAGTCAGCTTTGGTAACAACTCTAGTAGAGAGATGGCATCCAGATCCTCATACATTCCATCTCCCGACTGGTGAGTGCGCCGTTACGTTGGAGGATATAGCTCTAATCCTAGGTATTCCGATAAATCGTCTTCCCATGACAGGAACAACCATGACTAGTCAGGAGGCCATGGAAGCCGAATGCTTACATCAATTTGGAGTTGCACCGACAACCAGTGATTCCAGAGGAAGTTTCATCAAGATGACCTGGATTAGAAATGTGAAAGAAGGATTAATTTTAAATGATCGATTTGCCATGGAAAAGTACGTAAAATGCCATATATTGTTGTTGTTTGGGTCAATCTTATTTGCTGATAAGTCTGGGTCAGTAGTTCACAGAAATTTCTTCCATTGCTTTGTGACTTCTCACGGATACGCGAAATTAGCTGGGGATCGGCATCCCTAGCACACTTGTACAAAGCATTATGTAGAGCATCTCGATTTGATTGTAAAGAGATAGATGGTCCACTGACATTGTTGCATATCTGGGCTTGGATTCGTATGCCGTTGCTTGCCCCGATTCCTGGAACTCCGCAGTTCTTTCCACTGGCTAACTGGTAATATCAATTGTCAAATGATATTGAGTAATTTGTTACTTTGTATTGCAATATCTAGTTTGAAAGTTTAGTAATGAAAAAAATGTTAACAGATGGCGTAACTGGGAGCATCATAATTGGCCATATAGATATCATACTGTTGCTTATTTTAGGGGATTGTTAGATGAGGTTCAGGAAGTCCAGGTGTGTTCTCATTTATTGATATAGAAACATTTGAATATACATGTTTGTTGATGCGTTTGTATTATGCACTGGATAATAATATTTTTTTATCCAATCCAGTTTGTGTGGGAACCTTACAGTGTTGATCGGATAGAGGCAGATGTCATTCTAGAAGATATCGTAGTCAATCAGAAATTTGGAGTGCAACCATACCGTTGATATCATTTAAGACTCTTGAGTAGCATGCAACCGATAGGTGTAGGAGACAATTCGGGTTCGTACAGGGTGTCCCACATCAGGAGAGGTCTCTAGATGGCCAACGTGGTGAGATTTTAACCGGACCTAAAAACTTGGATTGGTCCGTCACATACAGATTTTGGATAATGCAGTGGACCAACCGATATAATCTTGTCCTAATTCATGAGCCTGTGCCTTTGCATCATCCGTTAGATCTTTACATGTCTTGGTATCGAGGAAAATATGGGACTCATTTGCACTTGTCTGATCTGGTCTTACAAGAAAATCAAGAGGGTGTACTAACCCAAATCAGCCACACCAGCCCGAGTCACAGCCATCATTACAAAGGCAACAACCTCCACAGTCAACACCACTACAGGAGCAACCTCAGCCGTCTTCAAATCCGTATATTCCTCAGACTTATTGCTCATCGCCTTTTACACCGTCATTCTAATCGAATTCAAATCCATATGTTTCATATGTATCGCACTTTGAAACTGGGGACCAAGCATCATTTAACCAGCTGCTTGGCTTCATGGCTACAGAAGCGGGTCAATCACAGTCGTGTAATTTGAGTGAAGTACCCCCACCCAAATCGACGTACCTGAATGTCCTAACCCAAGGTCAGAGGTCATTGGATACCCGAATTCGGTTTCGTTCACCTTCAGAAAATTCTGGAGGCAGATTGTCTGTTGACTCAAGTAGGAGTGATGGCGGTCGAGGTATTATTAATAGCGGAAACTCCCGTTGCATCCAAATGGGTCTTATCGAGGAGAGTATGAGGGATAATGACATTGATGATGTTGACTATTTGGAAGACTCCCCCGAGGGTGATGACGAGGATGATGATGACGACGATGAGGAGGAAAAGGACAATGAGGTCGATGATGGTGGACATGGTAAAGACAATGACTGGGGTGATGACCCTGGACCTAGTACAGGTAACGTAACCCTTAATAGGTTGATATCTTTACAGTATACTTTATTAGTGCTGAATATTACTTGTAGGTTGATATATATGTTATCTTAACAGAATACTTTATTGTGATTGTATATTGCTAGTAGGTTGATATATATGTTATCTTAAATTTTTCTTTAGGTGGGGCAAGTACATGAGCAAGTGGGACCGCATCTCCATATGTTGGAGGCAAAGGATATAACCTAAGAGCTGATCCTCCACAGCGGAGTACAAATAGATTCACACCGTTTGCATTTACGAATGTCGCAAAAAATTGCAAGAAGTTTTGCAAAGATGTCAAGTGGGCAATGAGAAAGTAGAATGTTAGACTTTGTGTAAGAAATATTTAGATTTTGTATAAGAAATATATGGACTTTGTGTAAAAAAGATATGGACTTTGTGTAGGAAATATTTGGACTTTTATAAGTAGCATGATTAGAATGTTTTGAAGGACATAGTGTTTGTTAGTTTAATATAAATTGACAAAGTGGCAACATAATGTATTTGATAGGACATAAAATATATAAATTTTACAAATTCAAAATGCCACCATAATGACATTCAGGCATTCTGAGCAGCACTGCCTGCACTAGAACCACCAACTTGTCGGTATCTACTATGACTGTGGCCCTCGACCCTACATTGCTTACAGCACCTTGGACCGCGTAACATTTTTCTGTCCATCTCATTCAAGAATCGGGTTATCTTTGGCCGACCCTTTGTCACTCGCTTCAAAAAAGAATTTGGTACAAACCGAGGTCCATCATACATAGGCCATGTGGTGGGATTCCCAAGTGGTCTAAACCTAGCTCTATAAACCTTTCGGACCTGGTCTATCCTATAAACATCATGAACGTATACCTGCCAATCCAATTGTTGATTTGCACAGCAAGCAAAGACATGGCGACATGGCATGTGGTCCACTTGGACTTTACTACAGTCACAACGACGCTGACGTAGATCAACTGCAAACTCGAGGTCGCTGGACATCTCACGCACCTCAAATACTTCATTTTGACTCTCAAAGCAATTAACCTGAATGTTTCTGGCTGTGCGTTGATTTGCATGCAATTTGGAGGTCACGATCTCAGAGAACACATAACCAGCATTAATTCGAGCCTCAGCTTCAACCTTTTTCCTGGTGAATAACTCATTTAGTCTGTAAAATGTTGCCTTTACAAGTGCAGTAATTGGGATATTACGTGCCCCTTTCAATACCGAATTAATGCACTCCACTAAATTTGTAGTCATATGACCCCATCGATATCCACCATCGAATGCCAAAGCATACTGTTCACGACGAATTTTGTCCAGCCACCTTGAGTATGCCTCACCCCGCTCGCATAAACGTCCGTGACGCAACTGGTATTCACGCACTGTCCTAGAGTACCCTGCGACATCGAAAAATAAGACATATATTACAATGACGGTAACTGTAACATGTAAACTATGTATTTATTTTATTTACCTATGTTGACGATAAGCTTTTGGAGATATGGTGCCTTAAATTTTCTCAAAAAATTAGACTCTATATGCCTGATGCAGAACATGTGGAAAGCTCTCGGAGGTGACCAAGCTCCATTACTGCGAGCCACAGCCGAACTTATAGAATCGTGTCGATCAGAGATAAGGCCCACACCATCCCGTGTCACCACATGTCGTCACAAATTACTAAGAAAAAAATACCACGCATCAGAAGTCTCACCCTCGACAATAGCAAATGCAATGGGCATGATATTGTTGTTTTCATCCTGTGAAACCGCCACCAACAGACAACCCTTATATTTTCCATATAAATGAGTCCCGTCTACCTGTACAACTGGTTTGCAGTACCTGAATGCTCTAATGCAAGGGTAATAACTCTAGAAAATCCGATGTAGCACCCGAATATTAGGAACCAAATTATCTCCCTGATAACAAGACATGGTCTCAAAGTGGACGGCTGCTGATGGCTCCTTAGCATACATGGCTTCAAACCATATAGGCAGAGCTTCATAGGAAGCCTCCCAACCTCCAAATATTTTTTCAATAGACTTTTGCTTTGCCAACCATACTTTGCGATAACTTATAGTGTAATTAAACTTTGATTGAACTTCAGCGATGACAGATTTTACCTTTATGGATGGGTCAGCCTCTACCAATGGTTTAATGGCTTCTGCAATTGTGATTGAATCCAACTTGAAATGGTCTTGAGAAATACTAGATCTAGGGCAAGTGTGACTACCATTATATCTCTTAATCTCCCAACAATACTTCCTCTAAATCATGCTAACCCTAATCAACCAATCACAACTTATTCTGTACTGTGTACATTTGGCATAGAATGTTTGGGGTTCTGATTCATACACCCGGTAATCTATGCCTCTACGGATAGCATAATCTTTAATTGCCGCAATCACAGATTCACGAGAACTAAATTCCATCCCATCACAAATTCACCATCTGTTACAACCGGAGGCTCTGCTACAACAATATCATGACATAAGTTCACAAAAGTACATATACAAGTATATATAAATACATAAAATATCATTAAGTATAATATAAATTATATAATCATATAATTCTTAAATATAATTTAACTTTAATATATATATAATTTAATTTTATACACATCAGGATAATAATAATCATACTAATTGTCTTCAATAATAATATATAATAGTGCAATTTATATTTTAACTCTACAAATACAGTTACACATCATTAATTGCATACAGAACTTAACAATAATGATACTATTTAACGTCAAATTTAATTATTTATATCATAAAGTTAATATATAATTATCTAAATTACATACCTGCATTAAAGTGTTCAGGATATTCTAGTGCATGCATAGCCTCCAGATCCAATGCGTGCATAAAAGATGGCTTTTCGAACGGTTGCTAGTTTGTTAGTGCATTTGTCACTTCCGCCACATCTTCTCCATGGTGTCATCAGCTTCATCATCATTTTCGTTTGGCTCAACAATCTCATAGTTGCTTTCAAACTCATCCTCGCTGTCACTGTTGTAATATCTCCATTCGATATTTTGATCGGCTTCAAATTGTTGGAACTCAATGTACAGCTCGATAAATGACACTCGTGATCGACTTTATTTCGTAGTAGACTGAAACATCTCTTGCATGCTCCCTTCATCCATGACATACTTCGTTTGGTAATAAACGAACCCACCAAACACTGATACAGGATACTGGTATAAAATACTCGATATCATCTTCGGTATATGCGGATCTATTCTTTCACAAATAACACCTTTTAGTTCTTCAAATGGTATTGTAAAAGGAACAATAACATCACATGGATTCTCACATACAAATCTTACTCCCTCGGGTGTTTGTAATAATATCTCACCATGATAATATAATTTTAATATAACTCTATCCTCCATTTTTTTAAAACAATGTCTCTCCTCTCAGCATTACTTCAAAGTTGCAAAAATAAAAAATAAACAAAATGAACACGGTCTTAGAACAAAGAAGAAGATGAATTGAAGAAGACGAAATTTACGCAAGCGGGATGCGGAGTGTATTATATATTACAAATCTGACCCTCAGTTTACAATTTTAATGAATTAAAATTTTTTTAAATTTGGAAAACTGACCCACAGATTTTAATTTTGTATTTTATAAAATATTTTTAAATCCAAACTTACCCTCCAATTTGCTCCTTCTAAAAAAATTTTTTGACTCCACACAAATTGGAGGCACCGATATATCCCCTCTCTAATTTAAATTTTACATTACTAAAATCTGACCCTAAGTTTTCTAACCCCTATAAAACTGAGTCTCTGATTTGTATTTTTTAATTTAAAAAAAAATCAACTCCATATCTTTCAAAAACCCACCAACTTTTCATATCCAAGTATAACACATATTCTAAATTCATAACTAAATAAATGAGCCGAAAAAATCAGCATTGCATGACAAAGGGAATAAATACTTCAGGAAAATTGTTGGTTATTATCAGAAGCCAACCGGGAACGACATTTTGCATGCGCCACCACAAATATGATCCAATTTGTAGGGGCCACGACAGATGTGGCCCATGCGTGCGACAGCAGAAAAATGATCATTGGCTCCATTTTCCAAGCGTCCCATTTTGCCGGTGTCAACGGCCAGGTCCAAAAAGCTGATTCTACTTTTTAATTTGCGGGCGCCATGACTAAGTGATATGCAATTTTATTTCGCAGGTGCCAATGGTCGCATTTTGGTGATAGAAATTTTTTATGCGAATTTAAGAAAATAATTATTTTATTTTATTTATTTATATAAAAAGGCGACATTTTTTTATTTTTACATATAAATTATATTTAATTTTCAGTTTTTTCCCTTTAAATTTTATTTTAATTTTATTTATTGT
>NC_029794.2:125761549-125783270 GCF_000816755.2 Arachis ipaensis
ATTAACTTGATGAACTCGTTTGTTTAAATAAAATTTTGTATCGATAGCAATTTATTAATTAGTAGACTTTTGAATAAATCAGATCTACAACGAATTAATCTTTTGATGATCTGTCGAGTTGATTTATATATATCAAAAATATACATAAAAACCTAAATTTTTGTTATAATTGACCTCAATTGTAAAATATGAATGTATTTAATAAAATTAAATGAAATAAATATATTAACACTTTTGTTTTATGTATTAAAACCGTTGGAAGTTTGAGAGAAGTCTATATATTTTACAAGTATTTTACCAACCTAGTTTATATAATTATATCTTGGTTGTCTTATTGGTGATAATGGCCATGGTTTTTCACTTTTTCTTCCCCCCAATCTTAGATTTTTCTACTTTAAAATAAGGTTAAATTATACCGTTAGTCCCTATATTTTCACTGAAATTACAAATTGGTCCCTACATTTTAAAAGTTTGTAATTGAGTCCCTAAATAAAATTAAATTTTGTAATTAGATCCTCAATAACATTTACCGTAAAAAAATGCACATTTACCATAATGTCCTCTTCTTCCTCTTTTCTCCTTTTTCTTTTCTTCCTCCTCTCTTTAGAATTTTTCTGTTCTTCTTTTTTAACAACAACAATAGGGCTTCAACAACAACAATCCCAGAAAGATAACATTTCAACAAATCAAACAACCAGAAATTCAACTCAACAACCAAATCAACACACAACAACAATAAAATCAAAAAACAAATCAAAATCAGAAACTGAAGCAGTCACAGAAATAGAAGTAGAGGCAGTAATAGAAGAAGAAGCAGAGGCTCAAGCAGAAGAAGAAGCAGAGACAGTCATAGAGGAAGAAGCAGCGCCGACGGGGTCCCCCTCCAAGCTTAGCCGGCGCAAGAAGCAGAGAGAAAGGTTGAGTGAGAATAACAGAAAGAGAAGCTTTGAGAGCTTGAGAGGGAGACAAGAGGTTGTCTTCCCTAGAAAGGAAGCAAACAACATCAACCATGCACACTTTGCCAATGCATCTACAGCACTCTCCTCCTTCTACTTCTCCTTCTTCTTGGAGATCCAGATTTCAACAAAATGAGGTTTACGATGGAGTTAGGTTTCCCGATCCAAAACCCTTCTGACTTCAACAACGTCGTAGAAGCCTTCAGCTGGGAGGAGTTCCCCTACCACGGTGGCGCCGCTCCCCGCAGCAACGTTATTTGCCGTGTGTTCACCGCCAATGAGTCCCCACCGAAGCCGTTCCCGAAGTAGCCTTCACAGGAGCGGGTAAGAAGGGAGAATTGGCCATGGCTTTGAAGAGTGATGGTGCGATTGTTGTTGTTGCTGTGATCTTAAGAGAGAAATTTGATTGTGAAGGTTGGCATTGGAGCGTAAAAAATTGGAAGAGTATGTGAGGAAGTAAAGGAAGAGAGAAATGGAGTTGAAGATGAAGAGAAAGAGGAGAGTGTTGAGGAGCAACGTGTTCCTTCAATTCATGACGCTGGGGAGGGGGTGGGATGGGTTAGGGATTTTTTCTCTGTTTTGGAAAGTGGAGAAGTGACAGTGAGAGGACTGAGGAGGGGGTGGGATGGGTTAGGGATTTTTTTGTCATTTTTAAATAGTTGAATTATAGTGTTGGTCCCTATAATTTTACTAAAATTGTAAATTAGTCCTTACTGTTAAACACGTGCAACTCACATGCTTAAAATAGCGAATATACTGAGGAATATTTCGTTAAATCAAACGGTGTTTGAACGGTAGGGACCCAATTACAAATTTTATTTTTTTCAGGGACCCAATTACAAACTTTTAAACTATGGGGACCAATTTACAATTTCACTAAAAGTGTAGGGACTAACTGTGTAATTTAACCTTAAAATAATTGATGTTCTCAGTACAATACATTACATAGGAGATTTTAGTGTTTAATTTTCGCTTTTCCATTTTAAACCTATTAACAAAAAGTAACTGATATAACCTTTTATTTAAAAAAAATCAAAAAAGTAAATTATCAATTAACTTTTCTTTATTTCTATCGCGGTTACTTTTCTATTTCACGCATAACTTTTTTTAATCACTTCGTCTTCTTTCTTATTCCATTCTCTTCTTTCATGTCTTTGTCAACTTTTTTTATCTCTTTGTATCTTTTTCTATTTATTAAATTAATTATATAATATTTTTATTTTTTTGTTTAAAAAAAATCGACTCATAATTAACCATACCAAAAATTCTTCCATTTTTATGATAACTATAAGAAAAGTGGTTATAATCTTTTAATAATTTGTGATAGTACGAAAGATGTTTATTTATACTGGATTAAGGCATAGCCAAAGAAAGATTGAGAGTAGATGAAGTATATATTTTTTGCATTAATATGGTTTACGTAAAAAATTAAGAACAAAGTGATTTTTAATTTGAAAAAAAAAAGTATACTTTAGAAGGAATGAAGACAAGAAAAAAATAGTATAAATTTATATGGTTCAGTACTCATTACGTACTTTGTGATTCGGTCTCAACTTTTAACAAATATAAATAGAAAATTCATTATATGCATACATGCATTTTTAAAAAATAATATTATAAAATAATAAATTAAAATTTTTATTTATAATATTATTATTTAATTGATATAATCATTAATCATTTGTTTTGTAACTTTTTAGATAAATATATATTATTTTAATTGCTGATTTTCATATATCATATATTTAAAAATAAGTTAAAAGTGTTCCGTATAATATTAATTAGTTAATATTTTTTATTCATAACATCTTTCATTTTGTTAGGTCACATTTTATTTTACATGATTATTGATTCTATTATTTGCCACAAATTAGTCATTTTTTAGTTTTGTTTTAAATCTTAGTTTAGAATTTTATTAATTCTATTTTAATTTGTAATTTTTGTTTAGTTTATTTTTAATCAAATTTAATTTATTTATTTATTCTAAAGTATTATTATTATATTTTTTAATATTATTTATTTATTTATTCGAGAATTCTCTTCCAAAATTATCAATTTAGTATTCAAATTATGTTCTAATTCTGTCTTTACATTTTTTCAATTCTATCCTATTCAAGAATCAAGAGGAATAACCCAATAAATATCTAACTTTTTCTTTCTCATTTTTTTTACTATTTCAACTCTTAGAATTTACAAGTATTTTTTATTCTTTTTTATTCTTTCGTAATTACTTATTGACTATCCTGATGTTTATACTTATCTTCACATAATATTTTATATATATGTTGATTCACATAAGATTTTTAAATTTTTTTTAGTTATTTTTAAAGTTTTATTTACTTTTAAGTGTAACTAAAATTAATAATTTAATATAAATTAATAAATTATTTTACTTTATTAATTAAAATTATGATGTGATTGTTATTATTTCTCCATTCAACTAATTATAATAATACAAAATTTTTTTATTTTTTTTAAATTTTAGAAAATATAAATGCAATGATCTTTGAATTACATGGATTAGGATTTAAAGATAATTTTTTAAATGCATATTAATTGGAACTAAAAAAAATATTGTAAAAATATTGCATAACTAATAAAAAAATATGTTGATCATATACATACTAATTTAAATAGCCAAAATAAAATAAAATAATAAAAAAAAGATATAAAATAGTATTTTGCTTTAAGTAATTTTTTTTATGAATAGTAATTAAATGACAAATAAAATAGTAAAAAGATTCGCATTAGTTATAAAAATTAATGTCATCCTTATAGTACGATCGCATTATTTCAAAACATATAAAATAAAATAATAAAGTATAGTTTAATTAATGTGCACAATAGAGCAAACGTAAAACTTATATAATAGCAGTCAAATATGAAAAGTAATGACAACCATCTGTTTTAAGGTATCATATTAAATTGTAACTTAAATTTATAATTATTAGTTAAAAACTTACAATAATATACTATTTTTATTATATTAATTAAAATTAATATATTTTAATATTAGTTTTTAGGATTACTAACATTAAATTTTGATAATTTGAACAAAATTTTTTAATGCTTTATATCTTAAATTTTTTATTAATAAAACAATAAAATTACTTATCATGCACGTCAATAAAAAACTATTATTTTTATACATCGAGATATTTAAAAGAGACAAAAATAAATTCTTTAATAACACTTAACAACTCATAAAAGTTAATATAATGGATGGTTATAGTCAAAGTAATAGATCGGATTGAAAATTGTGATAATTGTATTTGGTGATAATTAATTACAATCGGGTGAAGAAAAGGTAGGAGGAGAAGAAAAAAAAGGGAGAACAAGGGAATATAATAGTTGCGCTGAGACAATAACAGATATATGTATAGAATAATAATAAGAGAAATAATATTGTGTGATACAATGAAAAAATATAATAAAAGTATAAATTAATAATTTGAAAAAAATAATAAAATTAAAGATAATTTAATAAATTGAATATAATATTTAGAATTATTCATGAACATAAAGAATGCTTTGAATCCAATACATTACATAGGGTTGATTTTGATGCAATTAAAATATAAAATATTTTATATAATTATCTAATTACATCTATTTTTATATGATTATTTATACGATTTGTATAAAAAATAATTATTTTTAACCATATAATATTATATATAATTAAATATACCTATAAAAAATTACTGTATATCAAAATTAAATTTTACGTTACGTATATAAATGGACCTAATAAACTTCCATACACGTCTTTTGACTAAGCATAATATATAATTAGAACGGAAAGCAAAAATAGTTGGCTAATTGCAAGTTGCAGCTACTAATTTAATAATGTTTGAGGTGTCCCACTTCTTAAAGAGGATTTTTGAACGATCTCATATTTTCTGGGACAATCTCTCTATGGTACGTGAAAAAACATATGGCATGCCATGAATCAGCAAGGGAAGGGAAAAAAAAAACAGCATTACGTATGTTGTATTTTATATTAATTAATTTTGATACATTATCTTTAATTCTGTTTTATATTCATGCATTCTCTATATAAATCTTTTAAATAATAATTTAATATCTAAGTATCCAAGAAGATATAAATCATATAATTAGACTAATTATATAATAATATCTAGTTATATATATTATAAAATGAATCAGAATTGAAATTAAATAGAATAAAATAAATAAAAAAAACTATAAGAACACCACAAAATCAAATTTTCTTGTTGTATAGAATAAGTCGGAAATTAATTAAAATATGGGCTCTATATTATTGAATCACAGGAAAATGAAATTACAAGAGTAAAATATCATGATGTGAATTTGGTACAATTTGGTTGTTAGAGAATCATTAGAATCATTTTAGATCAGTTAGTATCGTTTATAATTTATATAGCATATCTGTATATTAATTATAGAATTCTATGATTTTATTACTTTGATTCTTCTAGCACTTATATATACTTCTTTTACAATGTACTTTGGAATCAACCTGAATAATACACAAAACACTTTTCTCAGATTCTCTCTTGTTTCTAACATGGTATCAAGAGTTTAGGTTGTTTTTTTTTTTTTTTCAGAAACAATTGGTTTCTAGCTCTTTTATCTTGTTTCACCGGCAGTACTTTGTCCTCCGTTTTCGGCTCCTTCCCGATGCTTTGGTTCGTCACCGCCGCCACCCTCGTCTTCTTCTCGTTGCAGGCTTTCCAACGCCACCGGAATCATCGCCGGAAGCCGCCAGACGCGTCGCTCAAAGTTGCCTGTCCGCGTTCAGCAGTTCTCCTTCTAGACGCCTCCAGCGCCGTTGGATCAGCGCCCCAGATCAACGGCTCCGCTTCTGCCACATGTCACAGCGTTGCTTTCTCGACCCGAGATTGACCCGCGTGCCGACCCGATCCGTTCCTCTACCCGCGTGGCACCCCGCCCCGTCAGCCCTGACGTGTCCTGCTCCTCCAATCCCGTAGCGCCATGTGTTCCCTCTTGCTGACGTGGCAGCTGACGTGTCATCCGATGTGGCAGCTGATGTGGCACTAGTGGGACCCTCCCTAAGGTTTTTTGATGAGCTCTTTTCGATTTTGCCCTCTATTTTCTCGTTTTTGGCTCCCAAGTTACAGTTTTTCTCTCCTCTCTGTGATCTTTGTATCTGCTATTATGGAAAAGTCAGCTGTTTTTGCTACCACACACAGAAATGATAAATTCTGTCAAAATTGTAAACGTTTTGGGTACTTTTTCACCGTCTGTCCCTCTGTTGAATGTCGCACATGCCACCAGAAAGGTCATATTAGCTACCATTATTCACAACTGTTCTGCCATTATTGCAAGCTCTCAGGAAATTTGATTACTACATGTCCTACTCGCCACCACGTCCTGCGCCTGCTTCTGTTGTTGATGCTACTCCTGAATCTACCACCTCTGCCCCTCTCAACTCATCTCCTGTCTCTCTATCTGATATTACGTCTCTTCTTCAACATCTTATCTCCCTTTCTGGTAATACACCTGCTGCTCTTTCGACTCCTCCAGGTAATTCTAAATGGTATTTTGACTCGAGATGCTTTAATCACATGTCTCCATTGCGTAATCTCTTCTCGTCTTTGTCGACCACTACAAATGGCCCTTCTGTCAATACTGCTAATGGTTTCCTCTTGCACGCAACACACAAGGGTTCTATCTCCCAGTCGACTCTTCATCTTTCTGATACTTATTTTATTCCCAACTTAAACTTTAATCTTATTTCTGTTGGTCAACTTGTTGATTTGGATTTTGATGTCACTTTTTCTATCTCTGGCTGTCGTGTACAGGATCGTCGAACGGGACAAGTCATCGAGACTGGATGTAAGGTTGGAAGGTTGTTTGAAGTCGAGAATCTCCATATTCCTCCTGTACAAAATCTCTGTGCTGCTTCTTCAATACCTACCCTTCACTTATGGCATCAACGTCTTGCCCACAGCTCCTTAGGAAAATTGCGTCCTCTTGTGTCTCAAGGTGTTTTAGGTCAGGTTGCTAATGAATCTTTTGATTGCATTTCTTGTCAAACTGCCAAACAACCTGCTTTATCTTTTCACAATAATTTCTCTCTTGCTTGCTCTCCCTTTGATCTCATTCACTCTGATGTTTGGGGTCCCGCTCCCACCACTTCTATGGGAGGAGCTCAATACTTTGTTGTTTTCATTGATGATTATTCACGCTTTACTTGGGTTTATTTGATGACCAATTGCCATGAGTTACCTCAGATTTATATCAACTTTGCCACTATGATTAAAACTTAGTTTTCCAAGGTCATTAAGGTTTTTCGCCGTGATAATGCTATGGAAAACCGTGATTCCAAACTCTTAACCTTTCTTGCAGAATAGGGTACCTTGTCTGAGTTTTCTTGCCCTGGTACGTCTCAACAAAATGACCGAGCTGAACGCAAACACCGTCACATTCTTGACTTTGTTCATGCAATGCTTCTTTCTTCTTCATGTCCTGAGCGTACTTGGGGTGAAGCTATTCTTACTGCTGTTCATATTATCAATAGACTCCCTTATTCTGTTCTTGGTAATGTTACTCCCTTTGAGCGTCTTTATCGTACCTTTTCAGATTATAGTTCTCTTCGAGTTTTTGGTTGTCTGTTTTGTTCTTCTTCAGCCTCATGAACATAGTAAACTTGAACATCGGACTCGTATGTGTTGTTTTCTTGGTTATGGCACTGAACACAAGGGTTATCGTTGTTGGGATCCTCTCTCTAAACGTATTTATATATCTCGTCATGTTGTCTTCTGGGAGCATCACATGTTTTCTCGGTTCTCCTCCTTTGAGTCTATTCCTCCTACTTAGTTGCCTTTTTTCACTAACCCCAATATTGATCATTTTCCTAGTGATGATTCTACAGGTCACCCTCCACAGCCTCCTGTTCTTCCGCCTTCTCCATCTCCCGATGATTCCGGACCAGACGACGCTCCTACTCCTACCGTCATGCCTCCTACTTCCACTCGCTGTTCCCGGGTGAGAAATCTGCCTCCTTATCTTCTTGATTATCATTGCTTTTCTACTATTCTTCATCAACATGAACCTAAGTCATTCAGAGAAGCCTCCACAAATCCAAATTGGCAACAAGCAATGTAGGAAGAAATACAGGCACTTGAAAAAGCACACACTTGAGACTTGGTTGATTCTCCTTCTAATCAAGAAGTTGTGGGAAGCAGATGGGTATACAAGATTAAAACTCGCTCTGATGGTTCTATTGACCATTATAAGGCACGATTGGTTGCTCATGGTTGTATGTAAGAGTATGGTATTAACTATGAAGAGACTTTTGCTCCTGTTGCTCGTCTCACATCTGTTCGAGCTCTTCTTGCCATTGCTGCGGTCAGAAAATGGTCTCTCAGTCAGATGGATGTGAAGAATGCATTTCTTAATGGAGATTTGAAACAGAAGGTCTATATAAAACCCCCTCCAGGTTATTCTTGTCCTTCTGGAAAAGTTTGTCTCCTTCGCAAGGCACTCTATGGGCTTAAGCAAGCTCCTCGTGAATGGTTTGACAAGTTCAGCACCACCATATGCAGTCTTGGTTTCACTTGCAGTCCTCATGAGAATGCTCTCTTTATTCGTAAAAGTGAACGTGGAGTTGTTCTTCTACTTCTGTATGTTGATGACATGATCATTACTGGAGATGATGCTGATGGTATCCCTGATCTCAAGGCGTCCCTTCAGCGTACTTTTGAGATGAAAGATCTTGGTTCTCTCAGCTATTTTCTTGGTCTAGAAGTCATATCCACCGATGATGGCATCTATCTCTCTCAAGCTAAATATGCTTCAGATCTTCTTGCTCGAGCCGGAATTACAGATAGTCGCATTGAGTCTACTCCTCTTGAGCCTAATGTTCGATTTACTCCTATGGATGGCACTATTTTGGATAATCCTACTCTCTATCGACAGCTAGTTGGAGGACTCGTCTACTTAACTGTCACCCGACCAGACATTGCCTATCCAGTTCATGTACTTAGCCAGTTCTTGTCAGTCCCTCGTACTACTCACTATGCGACAGTTCTTCGCATTCTTCGCTACATCAAAGGAACTCTATTTCATGGCCTTTATTTTTCTGCCCATTCCTCTTTGTCCCTTCAGGCATACTCAAATGCTGATTGGGCTGGTGATCCCACTGATCGTCGTTCTACTACTGGTTACTGTTTGTTTCTTGGAGATGCTCTTATCTCTTGGCGTGTTAAGAAGCAAACGTTCACTGCTTGATCAAGCATAGAGGCTGAGTATCGTGCCCTCGCTGACACCACTGCTGAAGTTATCTCGATTCGTTGGCTTCTCGAAGATTTGGGTGCTCCTCAGTCGTCCCCTACTGATATTTTTTGTGATAACCGCAGTGCTATTCAAGTTGCCCATAATGATGTCTTTCATGAACGCACCAAACACATTGACATTGATTGTCATTTTGTTCGACAATGTATCCTTATTGATGCTATTCGTCTCATTGCTGTTGGAACACTGGATCAGACCGCTGATATCTTCACAAAAGCTCATCACCCGACTCGTTTCCGGACTTTGTTATCCAAACTCAAGATGGTATCCTTAGCTCCCACTTGAGTTTGAGGGGGGATGTTAGAGAATCATTAGAATCATTTTAGATCATTTAGTATCGTTTATATTTATATAGCATATCTGTATATTAATTGTAGGATTCTATGCTTTTGTTACTTTGATTCTTCTGGCACCTATATATACCTCTTGTACATTGTACTTTGGAATCAACTTGAATAATACACAAAACACTTTTCTCAGATCTCTCTCTTGTTTCTAACATTGGTATCCTTAAATTATGTTTTTCAAATTTTAAAATAGATTTATTTGTAATTCGGCTTCTTCTAATAATATATTTTGAATTAAAAAAATATTTGTAATTTATTTCTATCGTATTGTATATTTGTAGATCGGTCCTACATTTATATAAAATACCAAATTTTTTAATATTTTTGTATTTCACACTTATAACTAAAAGAGATTTGAGGTACATTTTTATGAAATTATTAAAAATAATTTTTGTTTTTTTGGTTAAAAATCAACTAGTTGTTCTATCTTGATTAAAAATCAACTCCTTTTTGCTTTTCTATGCTACATTGCAGATTGTGACAAAAAAAGATGGGCCACGAGGTTCCACTTTGCGTTTGAACACTCAGACACATGTTCCTATACAATCAGGTTAGGAGGTTTAATTTTGGTTGAAAAAATCTGGTTGTAGAGTGATGTCGACACTACTATTCCAAGTGCTATGGATAAAGGGACAATCGTAAAGCATATGGAGTAGTGTCTCTTCCTAACCAGGGCAACTGTCATCATTGGTAAGTCCTTTTTTTCTTATAGAATTTGTTAGTAGAGTCTCGTACATGATAAGCAAAGTAAAATTGTTTAACCTGCAGTAGCTTCAACTTTCATATATCGTTTAAATAGTTTTCTAGTAGCTCATCATTGACAAAAAATTCCTTATATGTTGATTTCATGGGAAAGTCTCCATTAGATTCAGGTAGCCAAGCTAGCATCAGAACCGAAGTCTTTGTGAGGGGCCTTCATTGTTTTGATAATATCCATAATGTCTTATGGAATAGCCTGATTTAAAATCTCTCAAATCCAGTTTCCATTCTGATATGAAAATTCGCTAACTTTATCTATCGAAATGTTTTCTTCAAGGCTTCTTGTAGCAAACGGTCTTAGAATTTTAATGCCCAGGATACAATGATCATCCCAGAATTTGATGGATTCACCATTTTCTATTCTCCAAATGATGTTTGTTTTGAATTGGCTCCAAATTTTAACTGTCTTTCTAAACATTTGAACACTTAGACATCAGATGAACTTTAGAAATAGTACCTTTCCTGCAACTATACTTTGATTTCATAATCTTGACCCAAAGAGTATCCTCCATTGTAACTAGACCTCAAGCAAACTTTATGAGGTATATAGTATTTGATTCTTGTGCTATTCTCAAACCCAACTCGTCTCTATTTTTTTGGTTTGCACACAGCATCCCAATTTAGGAGGTGGATTTTGTTCCTTTCTGTATTAGAACCCCAAAGAAAATTCCTATAAATCTTATCAACTTGGTTGCAAATGCTTTAGAGACTTTCATGGTCTGCATCACATACTTGGGATAGAGTCTTCATATTTCATGAGTTGAGCTTGTTGTGCATTTTGTCTAGAATAATCTGAAAATGCTGCTTCGTACATCTTTCATGAATGAGCGGCACACCTAGATATTTTTTCAAGTTATTTATGAGGTTAATACCTAAGTGAGAGATGAGATCCTGCTTGACTGAGATGTTGACATTATTCAAAAAGAAAACACACGATTTCTGAAAATTTACTCTTTGACCTGAGCTTCCATAGAAAATCCTCAAGGATTTTTTGATAATTTGCGCTTGCTCTCTACTAGTTTGGCCAAATAACACCAGATTATATGCAAAATAAAGATGAGATAACTGAGGTCCTCCTTTAGATAGGGTACTAAGCTTTCATTTTTTACTATTAACAAGGGAAAAATGAGATGTAACAGTCTTTTCAATACATAAAACAAAAAAGGTAAGGAAAAAGGAGATCTCCTATCTAATTCCTCTCGTGGGATTGAACTTCTCCGATGGCGAGCCATTCCAGAGAAGATTCATCACAGGGGTCGTCACGTAGTAGAAAATGATCTTGATCACATTATCTAAAATGTTGTAGTCTTTGAGGGTGTCGATTACAGAGTTCCAATTCAATCTGTCATATGCCTTCCCAAATCTATCTTGATAGTCGTGAGGCCTATTCCAATTCACTTATTTCTCATCGTATGAATAACCTTTTGGGCAATAAGAATATTGTCAGGACTCACTCTACTTGGAACAAAGCTAGCTTGATTGTTGGCAATAAGAGTAGGCATATGATGCTTTAATCTTTCAGCAATAACCTTTGTAATAATTTTATAATAAACATTACAAAGGCTAATAGGTATAAAATTAGCAAAATTTTCAAGAGCTTGAAATTTAGGAATTATAGAGATTAAAGTTTGATTAACGTCCTTAATGTGTTCAGGATCCTTAAAAATTTTCTAAACCCAAACAAAAAGAGATTTTTTAATGGTATCCCAAAAAAATTGAAAGAACTTAGCTGGTAGGCCATCTTTTCCCAGAACTTTCCACCCTCCCATACTAAAGACCGCATTTCTGACTTCATCGATTGTAGGTCTTATTCTAATTCTGTATTTATCATGCTCTGAAAATTTTGAGAAAGAACCTATAATCGAAAAAGGAGAATAATTATCATCAAAAGTATATAACTTTTTTAAAAAAGATACACCCATTTTTTTAGAATGGTAGGGTTATCAATCCAATCGTCATCATTATCTTTAAGAGCCATAGCTTTATTTCTTCCTCTCCGTCCATTGGTTTTTTGGTGAAAGTATCTAATCATACTTCTTCCAAAAGTCCTTTTGTAATTTCTCTAAAAATGGGTTAAAACAAAAAGTGATCCTGCGATTTATTCCTTTCACGTGAATTATTATGCGATTCTTTTTCCTTAAAATGTGACCAAAAACATCCTTATTCTAAATTTTGGCTTTCTCAATGAAAGAAGCAGTGCTGAGAAGATCTCCTTCTTTAAACCAGTTGTTCTTTATGAGGTTACCATAATCCTTGTGCAATAGGCAAGGAGCAAGGAGCCTGAAATGTCTTTTCTTCTTGGCTAAATTTGTCAATTGAAGATCGAAAATGATAGAAAGATGATCCAACTTCAATTTAGGTAGGTGTTTAACTCCAGCATTAGGAAAATAGTTTGTGAAATCCATATTACATAAGTAGCGGTCAAGTCTTCGTTTAGTGTTCCCTCTTTGCCAAGTAAATGGTGGTTCCATAAAACCCAAATCGTTAACTCCACACATGTTAATGCACGAATTAAACTTATCATGGTCTTGAGAGAGTTGGAAACTTCCATCCATATCATTGAGAGAGAGAATTGATAAACCACTATTTTATGATAAATTTTAGGTTGAAATGAGTGGATTTTATCAACTTATCTTGCATTTATTCACTGAAATAACATCGTTTTGTGAATTTCTCCTAATTGTACTTAGTGATGAAAAACTTGCTTTTTATGCTTAAAAATTATCAAATTTAATTCACTTCAATTCTATTCGATATCTTGATATGTTTGTTGAGTGATTTTAGACTTAGAAGGCAAAGATGGCTTGAAGAAGTGGAAAAAAAGCATGCAAAAGTGGAGAATCCATGAAGAAATGGAGATTGGAGTTCCTCATGGCCATGCATACGCATGCCTTATGCATACGCATAAATCTCAAGTTGCGCGTACGCATGGTAGATGCGTACGCATGATTGGTGGCACGTGATTTACTTAAGTGAACACATGGATTGCGATTTCAAGGCTTTCTTGGACCCAATCCAACTCATTTCTGAAGTATTTGAAACTATTCTCTAGAAGGATCATAGGGGAGCCATTAATATAGTTTTAGGCCATGTTTTAAGATAAAATTCTAGAGAGAGAAGCTCTCTTTTCTCTCTAAAATTTAGGATTTTAAGTTTAGTTTTTCTCCTAATTTAGGTTTCAATTATTATTTTAGGATAGATTTGCTTATATTTCCTTGTTTTCATTGTCTGAATTTTTCTAGTATTGCTTGTTAGTTTATCTAATTTTGGTTAATTTTAATTTATGAACTCTCTTGTTGATTTTATTTCTTTTTAATGTAATTTGATGTTTTATATTTTTTTATGCTTGTTTGAGTTATTGTTATTGTTTTCTCGCATTTGGTAGCTTTAGATTTTATTATTATTGCAATTTACTATACTTTTCTTTTATGCACACCAAGTGTTTGACAAAATACTTGGTGTAGTTTTAGAGTAGAATGTTAGCACTCTTGGCTTGAAATTGAGGATTTAGGTGAGCTTGAGTCGTTAATGTCCGAATTGATTGATAATTTAAAGATTTTAATTAATCTTGTTTTCATTAACGAGTAAGACCTATGGATTAAGACTGACTATGCCTATTTGACTTTCTCCCAATGTGACAAAATAGGATTAACTCTAGGTAGTTGCCATGTTTGTGGTCAATGACTTGGATAGGAAGCCTTGACTCTCAATCCTTGCCAGGGGTGTCTTTTAGCATTTATATCACTCTAGTTGTTAGCTTTACTTTCTTGTCATTTATTCTCATAACCGATAATACACACACCTCGCTGAAATTCATTTTGAGAGACGACCCAAGATCTAATACTCTCAATTTTTATTAGTTTGCATTCGTGACAAACAAATTAAACTCTGATACGGGGTCATTTGTTGGTTTGGAACTATACTTGCAACGAGATTCTTTTTGAGAAATTTCTAAACCGACATATGGCCCATGTCAAGGATCGAATTAAAGTCTCCATCTATGCACTATGGTTCATGTATACAAACTGCCAGCTCCTCAAGTTGACTCTATAACCTTTTTCTTTTTGCAAGATTTAGACTTCCATAAACAGCCGTGAACCACCATAAATTGTTAGAAGAATCCCTAATTTTCATGTGAATGAATTGGTCTTAGATAACTATAGGTTTCACATTCCAGTTGTTCTTATTTCATAAGCACTAGATGCCTCTAGCGAAACCTACAACCTCGCTAATGCACCATGAATCAAAACCCAACATTCTAATAATATTTTCTACTTTTTTACCTGACACATGAATTTCTAATAAAACACAAAAATTAACATTATATCTGTGCGTCATATCTTTAAACGCAATAGGGAACCCTTTAGTAGTAGTTTCTCTATAATTCTAAACTATAAAATTCATGGATAAACTTAAAAAAGTATATAGTTTAGAATCCTATGATAAGACAGGAAATCATGCCTCCATAGGGCTTAGGCTTGAGGGAGATGTCCCCCTTTCCGTGTTTTGGTCGATTATGACAATGTCTGATACTTTTGTATCATTATTTGCATCTCCAAGATCGATAAATTCATTCGCTTTACTGTTGTTTTTTTGATCCATACCACTCGCTCCCATATACTTTGAGATGAGAGTCATAGTTGTCTGGTCTGTATAATTCGCAACTGAAAAGTACCTGCCA
This sequence comes from Arachis ipaensis, assembly GCF_000816755.2. Lineage (NCBI taxonomy): Eukaryota > Viridiplantae > Streptophyta > Magnoliopsida > Fabales > Fabaceae > Arachis > Arachis ipaensis. The sequence goes on from NC_029794.2 coordinate 125,776,597, forward strand.
TTATCGTGTTCCTTTGCTAACTCCTTCTATGAGATATTGAAGCTTCTCTAGTAATCTTCATGACTCTATTTTTGTCGTACTTCATTTCTATTTTTGTTCTCCATGACTTGTACTTGGTTCTGTTGAATACTCTTGTCAGATATGTTGTTGTTACTTGTTTTCATCTAGTTTGCATTTGATGTTTTTTTTTTCTTATGAATATTTAGTATTTTTTGTTTCGCATTTGGTATGGGTTCTTTGTTTTAGGCTAATTTTTTTATGATGTGGCTTGTTATTATATTTGTGTACACGATTAAATATTTTTTTTATCATAAGGTCTTGTCTTATTCGTAATAGAGTAGCTGGTTTTCCCATTTGGGACATTCCCTTGCCTTTCACTGTTACTTTTTTTAGTGTTTTCTTGGGATAGGACTTGGAATCTTGAAGCATAGAAAGAAATTTTTCTTTTTTTTCCTTCGTAATTTCTTCCATTCTGCTTTTGACCTTCCTAGGATTTCTTCTGACAAGCATCCAAGGCCCAAAAAGGTTCTCCTCATTAATGTTGTGATCCTTTCCTTTCTCTTCCGCATCAAAATTGTTTATGACTCCCTGATTCTCTCCTTGGATTTTATTTTTCTGCATTAAATTCCTGATTCTGCTCTATCATAGAATCTTTTACATTTGACATTTCTTTCCTAACGGCTCCTTCTGGTTTCTATTGCCTCCTTCCCTTTCACCGTGTTATGTATTCTAAATTTCTAACCACTGTCTATAGCTGCTTGCATAACTTGTTACAACATATTTCTAATAAAATTTGGACAACTTTTTAACTTATGACTATGATGCCCACATTTAAAAGGTATTTGATGGAGGCCTTCATATTCTAGTTTGAATTCTTTACCCAAAGTAAAAAAAGATGGGACAATCAATTTTCTTAAATCAATTTTCACACTATGTGAGCAAATTTTTCTCTAGAGTGAATAGAGGTCAGCTCATCAACCTTGAGCATTGTTCCCAAGACTTTACCAACCTTCTAAAGAAAATATTTATTATATAATTCTGCCTGAAGATTTGGAATTCTAATCCAGACAACCACTTTTTTTTTATATCTAGTTCTTGAAACATGAAAAGAGGCCTCCAATATTGCACCATCAATAGGTAATAATCCACAATCATCCATGACTCCTCAAAAGTGTATAGGAATAATCCTTTTAATTAAAGAAGTGGACTAAGAAATTTTTTTTTTAAATCTATCACTCTAATTATATCTTTTCTAGCCCATTTCTTTTGGACTCATCTCTCCATAACTTAGAGTTTGAGGTTCTTTCCAAGCAATTTGAAGATCAGAGATAGTTTTCATGACCTGCACTAATTTTTATATTTTTCTAAAGTCACTGCAATATTAGGTTTAGGATTGAAGGAAGTCTCCAAATCTTCTCTCGTTTCCATGATCTCTTAGTTGGGCATATATTTCTTGGCAACCATATCTACTATTTCTTTTGGGTTAAGGTTATCAAAATCATTATCAACCATCACATAGAAGTAGGAGATTTTTTATTTGAGGAGTTGATAATCTTCCCAGCGTTCTCCTCCTGAATTTTGGTCTATTCATGCATTGGACTCACTTCACCAACCACTATGGCGCTAAAGGCATCTTCCATCACTTCTTCTTGTTAATCTTTGTTTTTTGTACGATTCATCTTGATTTTTTTAGTGTTTTTGGTCACCAAATCTTCCTCGTTCGATGACCTCTTTTCGATTTCGTTAGATAAAATTTCAGCACTAATAAAAAAGTTTTTTTTTCCAGGTCTCTTATTTATGATTTTAGGGTTTTACTATACCTTTAAAATTATGCAATTGCATTGTTTCCAAAATGAAGACGCAAATACATTGTTTCATATATCTATAGAAACCGCTACTGGCAGCAGCGGTTTAGGTAAACACGGAATCCGCTGCTGCCAACCGCGGATTACATGCAAATGTGGCAGCACAGGAACCGCTAGAGCCTGTCACGGTTTCTGTTTGTTTGGGGTTGGTTATAAACCGCTACTGCCAGTAGCGGTTTATGTGCATAGGGTTTCATGCATAAACCGCTAGAGCTATAGTGGTTTACGTGGACCGGCACCGGTAATATGCGCAACACCGTTCAGTTGATTCAAGCTCCTTTCGTCTGCCATGATATCACGCTGGAGGTATTTGAGTGCCGACCTCCAGTAATTGTTTTCAAAATGAAGACGTAAATACATTATTTCATATATCTATAGAAATCGCTACTGGCAGTAGCGGTTTATGTAAACACAGAATTCGCTGCTGCCAGTCGCGGATTACATGCAAATGTGGCAGCACATAAACCGCTAGAGCTTGTCGCAATTTCTCTTTGTTTGGGGTTGGTCATAAACCGCTACTGCCAGTAGCGGTTTATGTGCATAGGGTTTCATGCGTAAACCGCTAGAGGCTATAGCGGTTTACGTAGAGAGTGGCTACCTATATAGACTGTGGAAGGCAGCCGCGGATTACTCATTTGGAGTGATTTTGAGGTTGTTTAGAGAGAGAAAATTCTAAAATTTGAATTTGTAACAATTTATTTATGTAAATTGCGAATATATTAAAAATTTTAAAATCTTTTATTATTATATTTTTACTATATATTCTAGGACACAAATTAACTAAATTTATATTTTTAATACTTTAGTAGCTATTACAATGTTAAATAATATCAAATCTCGTGTTAATGACTATTTTACATATTAGTAGCAAACAGTATAAACAACTAATTAAATAAAATATTAAAAATCGTAATAATTAATAATAAAATAATAAACAATAGTAGACTGCTAAATGAATTAATTAATGTGAAACCAAGATTAAAATAAAAACCCGCTGTTGAAACAGCCCACTGGAATAGCTAGCATGGCCCCTGGTTTTCTATTATCACACCAAAAAACCAACCCTCTCTCTCTCTATCTCTCTCTCTCAGCTACTACTCCCACTGCTCCCTCTTTTATATCAAAACACCAACACCAATCTGCACCCCAAAAAAGCAGAAAAAAGAAAAATAAAAGAAAAAAGAAAAACCCTCACCAACCAGGATACTAATCTCCTCTTCTTCTTCTTCCTCGCGTACACCACCGTCATATCTCAAATTTCCACATCATCCATCAGCCTCGCCGAAAATATCTGAAACTGCAAAGACGAAAATATCTTGTTATTATTATTATAACCGTCTGTTTTCTCTGCTAATTGAGGGTTTCGGTTTCGTGATGCATGATTGGTGTTGCATTTTGGTGAATTGAATGGGGATAGAGAGAACCTTGGCGGATAGAAAGGGAAGAGACTTCTGTGAATTGCCGAAGGAAACCATTACCAACAGCAGCAAGTCGAAGAAGAACCGGCGGCGCCACAAGAAGGCGCCGGTGCCGCCGGTTCAGACTCTCTTCGACACTTGCAAAGATGTCTTCGTCTCCGCCGCACCCGCCGTTGTTCCTCCGCCACAAGATATTCAGAGTCTCCAATCTGTTCTTGGTACAATTTTTTTTTATTTGTTATTTTCGATAATTATTGAAATGACTTCAACTCAGAAGGTTACAATTAAGTTGAAATTGAGTGTAAGTTATGAATTATTTTAGGTTCGTGATTCCGATGACTAATCCGTTGCTAGGTTGTAAATACCTCGATGATCTGATAAGAGAATTGAATTTATTTGTTGTGAATATTTTAATTCCTAAGGTTTGATATATGGTTTTATTATTATATTATATCATATAATATTATATTATATATTCTTGAAATTAGTTTGGGGTGTTTAATTATGCTGTCATCCCCAAAAGTGCATAAATAATTTTTTGCGAGTCTAGTGAGATACGTGTGAATTGGGTTCGGCCTATTCCATTTTCATTGGAATTATCAATCCAACACCAGATGCTTTCTATTTTTATTTTTTATTTTTAGAAAAATTGAACTTAAGTCTCGGTGTAATTAAATAATATGTTTTTTAATTATTATAAATTATTGGTGTTGGCTGTTGAGTTCCGAATTTCACAAAGAAAAAAAAAACTCCATCAATTATCCTCTTTTATATGCTAAATTTGTTGTTGTTGTGTGTTAGCATGCATGTATATTATATTATGTCTAAATATATGTGTATGTTCCAAGGTTTTTGGCTTTCTAATTTAAAAAAATGCATTTTTATCATGTGCTTGTTGTTCCCCACGAGAGAGAGAGAGACATTGAAGTTTTCGGTTCATACAATGTGATGTGTCAAGCCCATGTTATATATATTGTGAATGAGACATCCATCATCTTTTACATATAGCGTAGTAGTATAGTGTGCCATGCTTAATCAAATATTGTCTTGAAAGTAAAATTGACACCCTTACCCTTGCTTTGCTTCTCTCTTCTCTTCTTGTATGGATAATAATCTTTGTATGCAAATTAGTAATATTTGAAAATCTAAAATTGGACCTAGGGTAAAAATTAAGAGTTTGTGAGTGTTGGAGTGAGAGCCGCATCAGAATTTGAAGGTAGCAGAGTGCATGTTGGCATGGAGTATGATGTGATGTTTAGACGTTCATATATAGTATGCCTTGATTTGAGGCTCTTTTAAATCCGTACAATTTCTGTGGGAAATCTTCAATCTGTGGGCTTTGAATTGATAGATATAGCGAGATGCTTTTGTTAAAAATATTTTTTTTTATGGTGATGACTTCAATGATTAGGGGGTAAAAGATATTGGCAAGTTGCTGAAGACTTTAATACAAAAGACTTATGAATTGTTTAGTTGAGAGTTGTTAATTAAGCACAAGGGTATAGCTTTTTTGCTAGTTTTGTATGTGTCCCATGGTTTGAATTTGGAGATAGTATTATGACCAACAATGTTATTTGTCTACTATATAATGATATTTGTGCTTTGTTTCTTTTGGAATGCACAGTCCTATTGGTGGACCAAAGTAATGCCATGAATTATTTTAATCGATGGTTGTTTACAGTTGTCATTAGCTTAATTGTTTTCTTACCTTAGTTTTTTTGGTGAGTGTGCCATGCAAAGCACATTCTCATGCAACTGTTGTATCTCTTTGTGTGTTCTTGCAGACAGAATAAAACCAGAAGATGTGGGCTTGAAACCCGACATGCCGTATTTCCATACAAACGGATCTCAAAGAAGGCCAAGGATCACATACCTTCACATCTATGAATGCGAAAAATTCTCGGTACTTGTGCACTTTGTATTTATCCCTTTGCTGCTTTGATTTCATCACACATATATATAACTGTTTTGTTGATAGTGGTAACATTGTTATGTTTGTTTGTTACAGATTGGAATATTTTGTTTGCCACCATCGGGGGTTATTCCTCTGCATAACCACCCCGGAATGACGGTTCTGAGCAAGATTCTGTTCGGAACAATGCACATTAAATCGTATGATTGGGTTGTTGACTTTCCTCCTGAAACCCCCACCACCTTCAAACCTCCAGAAAGTGAGTATATTCCTCTTCTACAATCTTATTATTTTCTAATGTATTGCTCCCTCTGTTTGAACATGGTCGATTATCGTGACAATAACATAAAGAAATCAGCGGGAAGTATTTACGTTTTCTTATTCATGTTTGTCCATTTCATGCGTTCTGGATAGAGGAGCAAAATAGTTTAAATTTAGAATAGTCATGAGATAGAAAAGATACGGGTAAAGTACCAACCCGACCACCTATCCTTTTCTTCGAATGACAACGTGATCCCTAACCAAAACAACGATCCACTTTGGTTCCTGTCCTTGATCTCCATGAGACAACACTGCCCTTCTATATATCATAGTCCTTTGTTGGTATCATAGTCCTTTGTTAACGGAAGTCGCTGATATGTCACGTTAACATGCTGAGTTGGACATTAAGTTTCAACATGGAATGGATAAGGACCTATTTGTCCATAAATCCAAAGTGGCTAGGGACTTAGTTGTCTATATCCATTCAAACAAAATGACGTCGTTTTGACATAAAATTGATCAGGGGTCTATTTGTTAGGAACTTATTTGTCTTAAAAAAATTGATACGATATTTTTTTCTGAAATTCATTTTTTATTGTTATAATATTCATTATATTAATATTTTTTTTCAATAAATTCTTGAATATATGGTATAATAAATATAAGCTAATTAATAAATTATTTAAATTTAAAAATGTTATTTATTATGGCACTAAGTAAATAATTCAGTGTAATTTACACATAAGAATACAAAATACACATTAAAATGAGTTAAACTACACATGTATTTATTTACAAATAGTATTTTTGAATAAATAATTAATACATTATTAGACATTAAACAAGTGCATTGTTAATGTTCAAAACACAATAATTTTTTGGGTTTAGCTAACATAAGGGCACATGATAAGATTACTAGTAATAGAAGTTTTTAAATATTTTCTTGTAATAAATACAAAACAACTGTATTGAAAATTTAAACTTTTTATATTTTCAATAAAGACTTTCTTAATTTGTAATTTTAACATGTTCTCTTAGAGTACAAAATAGGTAAACGGTTAAACATTAATTCTTTTTCTATTTTTTATGTGAAAACATTCAAACCTACTCAAAAGAACTGCCAAAATTACAAGATAAGGAGCCATTAAGAGTAACATCAAGTCAACAACATTGACTAGTACATGTTGTAAAAAAGCTAGCCAATTATTAACAATATTA
>NC_029794.2:125783295-125784326 GCF_000816755.2 Arachis ipaensis
TAATATTGTTAATAATTGGCTAGCTTTTTTACAACATGTACTAGTCAATGTTGTTGACTTGATGTTACTCTTAATGGCTCCTTATCTTGTAATTTTGGCAGTTCTTTTGAGTAGGTTTGAATGTTTTCACATAAAAAATAGAAAAAGAATTAATGTTTAACCGTTTACCTATTTTGTACTCTAAGAGAACATGTTAAAATTACAAATTAAGAAAGTCTTTATTGAAAATATAAAAAGTTTAAATTTTCAATACAGTTGTTTTGTATTTATTACAAGAAAATATTTAAAAACTTCTATTACTAGTAATCTTATCATGTGCCCTTATGTTAGCTAAACCCAAAAAATTATTGTGTTTTGAACATTAACAATGCACTTGTTTAATGTCTAATAATGTATTAATTATTTATTCAAAAATACTATTTGTAAATAAATACATGTGTAGTTTAACTCATTTTAATGTGTATTTTGTATTCTTATGTGTATTATACTTGATTATTATTATGTAACTATTACAAAAGAGTACAAGAGACTCTAAATTCTAAATATATTTCCATAATAATAGTAATATATTACAAGGCTATTTTTTAAATTATATTACTAATTTATTAATTGTATAACAATAAAATTTTAATTTAAAAAAATATTGTATTTTTTTTTAGGACAAGTAGGTCTTTGACAAATAATCTCCTGACCAATTTGATGTCAAAACAACGTCGTTTTGTTTGAATGAGTATGGACAAATAAGTCCCTGACCAGTTTGGGTTTAAGAACAAATAAGTCCCTGTCCATTCTATGTTGGCACTTAATGTCCAATTCAACATGTTAACATGACATGTCAGCAACTTCCGTTAACAGATGACGGTGGCTTGGACAAAAGGGTTGCGTTGTCTCATGGAGATCAATGACAGGAGCTGCGTTGTCATTCGGGAAAAAGGACCTGGATCGGGTTGGTACTTTACTCGAGATATTATTGAAAGGTTAAGCTGGCTAACATGTTTATGCTTTAGAAATTGTGCTATAATGGGGGGAAC
>NC_029794.2:125784378-125785896 GCF_000816755.2 Arachis ipaensis
ACCAGACAGTTTTCCATAGTTTCAAAAATCCCCCATTATGAAGTTTGTGTTAAGTCATATAATAATATAAACATTTTCCTGAGTATCAGTTTTTACTTCTCCGTTTCAAATTGATGCTCACTTTGATTGATGTGTTTGGATAAGTGGATATATTAATTTTTCCAGTGTGCTTAAAAAGATTAAAATCAAGAATAAAAAGGATAATTAATTTGAAATAGAGAAGGATGAACGAAAATACTCCATAAATACAAAAATTCAGCCATTACATATTTGTGTACTTCTTGTTTTGTACATTTTTTCAATAAAAAATTAACTATTAAAATAATAAAATATTTTATAGCAGAACAATCAAATTCTTTTGGCCTAAATAAGTTTTTGGTTCTTATAAAAACTGTTTTTTGGTTTTGGTTCTTGAAAATTTTTCTTTTCATTTTGGTTAAGTAAAATTTGAAAAGTTTGGTTTTACTTATTGTTAGTTTGTTCTGATAAATACTAATATGAAATGTTAAATGATGGATGTAGTAAGATATATAACACATCAGCATTTAATTTGCTACGTCAGTACAACAAACAAACGACTGGAATTCAAATTAATTTTTTTTTTTTAACTTTACTAGACTAAAACCAAAAGCTGAAGTTGTTATAGGGATCAAAAACTTGTTTAAGCAATCTTTTCTACTGCAACATAATTAAACTTTTTTTTTTTATCTAAATTAAATATGTACTTTTATCAAAAACTTGTCTTGTTAAATGTGCAAAAATGTGTAAAGAAAGAAAAACAAGGTACATCATTGAGAAGAACAAGGGCTAAGATGTTGGTCAATTTTCCAGGAATCTTTTTTTTCACATGTTCCCTTATCCACAAAGAAAAAATAAGCGATTTAAGTATATGCATAAGAGTACTAATTAAGTAATTTAAGCAGATGGAGGTAGCGAGATGCGGTTGGCTAAAGTGAAGGTAGACGCCGATTTCATAGCACCATGCAACCCTTCCATTCTGTACCCAGCAGAGGGAGGAAACATGCATTGCTTCACAGCGGTGACAGCTTGCGCAGTTCTAGATGTGCTTGGTCCTCCTTATTCTGATCCTGATGGCAGGCACTGCACTTACTACCATAATTATCCTTTTTCCAACTTTGAAGGTATATCTATCTTCCTTGCAACTTCCAATTTTTAAATTTGGGGGAAAAAAAAGAATAAAGAAACAAAGAATCCATTCTTCTTAGGTAGTGTTTGTTTCTACTTTCTAGAGAGATACTTAGACGAAACCCAATCCAATACATTTTATATCAAAAACAATATAGAGGCTTAATTTAGTTTTGTCTCCCAATTTCGGTCTCTCGGTCAAAGTCTTCTTTCCAAACGCAGCCTTATTTACTCAACTTTATTCAGACTTGAAACAATTCATGATGCCCTTAATTTGTACCACAATTAATGAAAATACTATTTAACTTTTGATTGGATTTTGCTCCAAACCATACAACCTTAAGTTTTGCTAGAACAGCTAATCTCGAATTC
>NC_029794.2:125786103-125787154 GCF_000816755.2 Arachis ipaensis
ACAAGAGATGACAACAGACAACAGAAAATAGAATTGAAGAGGTCCTCCAAAGAGAAATACAAAAGGTCTATTTGACAAGTAGTGATCATTTCTTTACTGAACCATTAACCATTTTGTTTTCTGTTTTCAGTAGAAGGATTATCCATTCCTGAAGAGGAAAGATGTGCTTATGAATGGCTACAAGAGAGGGATGACAAACTTGAAGACTTAGAAGTAGTTGGCAAAATGTATAATGGCCCAAAGATTGTGGAAGGGTAATATCTCATTCTGTCCCCCCAAAATGCAACCACCAACAACCTCTTCCAATATTCCTGACTTCCTGTGATGATCAAAAAGAAAAAAATTGCTGAGATGCTTCAAATATGGACACACGAGAAAAAAGCAACTTTATTTCTATATACCAACCTTGGAGGATTTGTGTCCACCAATAGAGAAAAAAACTTGATCACCTTCTATGTTGTTTTTCACTTTTTTAGTTTTTTTTCCTTCATAATTATTATGGAACAATATGAGCACTTGTTGATTAGGGGCTGTATTTGTCAGTCTTATATAATAGTTTTTTTTTTCTAGTGTACATACCATGGAACAGAAAAGGATAAAGGGGAAGGTGCAATGCAATTTGAGTTAGTCTGGAATTTTAGCCTCTTTTTTGTAGGTTTTCGTGGTTATTTCATTCATCACAATTTAGTTGCTTTCGAGAGCAACAAATACAGTTAGTTGATATATTTCATTTAGTAAAATTAGCTTCTCTTATGATGGTATAATTGACATATATATATATATATATATATATTGTCTCAGATGCTGGTAGTATAAATATCTCTCTCTCTCTCTCCCTCTGATTTTTCAATTGGCAGAATGGCAAAGTTGAATTTTGCTCTTGTTACGTATATACATAATTAATTGGTGGTTACTTATATGAATATGTCCTCGAACGAAAATAATAATGGAGTTGTTTTAATATGGGAAGTTAATAGTTAGAAGTTATTAAATAATAATTTAGTTAAACAATAATATTATTTTTATATAATGATATTTTTATAAAATTGCC
>NC_029794.2:125788216-125789265 GCF_000816755.2 Arachis ipaensis
ACTAGAGATGACAACAGAAAATAAAAAATAGAATTGAAGAGGTCCTCCAAAGAGAAATACAAAAGGTCTATTTGACAAGTAGTGATCATTTCTTTACTGAACCATTTTTGGATTTGTTTTCTGTTTTCAGTAGAAGGATTATCCATTCCTGAAGAGGAAAGATGTGCTTATGAATGGCTACAAGAGAGGGATGACAAACTTGAAGACTTAGAAGTAGTTGGCAAAATGTATAATGGCCCAAAGATTGTGGAAGGGTAATATCTCATTCTGTCCCCCCAAAATGCAACCACCAACAACCTCTTCCAATATTCCTGACTTCCTGTGATGATCAAAAAGAAAAAAATTGCTGAGATGCTTCAAATATGGACACACGAGAAAAAAGCAACTTTATTTCTATATACCAACCTTGGAGGATTTGTGTCCACCAATAGAGAAAAAAACTTGATCACCTTCTATGTTGTTTTTCACTTTTTTAGTTTTTTTTCCTTCATAATTATTATGGAACAATATGAGCACTTGTTGATTAGGGGCTGTATTTGTCAGTCTTATATAATAGTTTTTTTTTTCTAGTGTACATACCATGGAACAGAAAAGGATAAAGGGGAAGGTGCAATGCAATTTGAGTTAGTCTGGAATTTTAGCCTCTTTTTTGTAGGTTTTCGTGGTTATTTCATTCATCACAATTTAGTTGCTTTCGAGAGCAACAAATACAGTTAGTTGATATATTTCATTTAGTAAAATTAGCTTCTCTTATGATGGTATAATTGACATATATATATATATATATATATATTGTCTCAGATGCTGGTAGTATAAATATCTCTCTCTCTCTCTCCCTCTGATTTTTCAATTGGCAGAATGGCAAAGTTGAATTTTGCTCTTGTTACGTATATACATAATTAATTGGTGGTTACTTATATGAATATGTCCTCGAACGAAAATAATAATGGAGTTGTTTTAATATGGGAAGTTAATAGTTAGAAGTTATTAAATAATAATTTAGTTAAACAATAATATTATTTTTATATAATGATATTTTTATAAAATTG
>NC_029794.2:125789297-125790065 GCF_000816755.2 Arachis ipaensis
AAAAAAAAAATTGTAGTGTGTATAATTATTATTGCACCTTTGGAACACACCTGGAGCACACAACACAAGATCAGCTTCTCATACATAGTTCTAGAAGATAGGATCCATATCTTTTTAATCTGATTCTGATCCAACTTCGCAGTCTTCTGTCACCACCTTTCTGAGCCACGTGTATGTTATTGTTACCAAATTATTATCCCAATGAATGAATATATGCTACAAGCTTATAAGTTATCGAAAAAAAAAAATCCAAACTATTCAAATAATATAAATATTGATATCATTTTATTTAGTTAAATATATTAAATTATTTAACAAAATTTAATTATTATTCTCATATGAGTTGTTATCAACAAATAAATATGTTAACCCCAAAAAAAAAATATATGTATGCTATATATAGAACGTTTTTTTAAGTGGTATTGGAGAGGGAGAACGTTAGTGCAACGAAGAAATAAGCATATAAAGAATAGATTTTATTTGTATATAATAATATATACTGCTGCATGCATGGTGCATTCTATATAGTGAACCAGAGTGACAGTGACGGTTCATTTTGATCCATCAATTCAATAATTAGCAATTCAAGAATAGTATAGATATTAGATACGAAATATTTTAAGTGTACTGGAAGTACCGGTGCACCAATTATTTTAACTGTTGATTTTAATTAATATATATTTTATATATTTTTTATAATTTAAATCAACAGTTAAAATAACTGGAACACCAGTACTCCTGATATACTTAAAATGTTTCCAGATAGAT
>NC_029794.2:125790496-125791287 GCF_000816755.2 Arachis ipaensis
TTCACCAAATAACATTACTACAAAATTGAATATGTTGTGGTCTAGAAAATAGTGTTGTATAAAATTCAAGTTTATGGTCGAAAAAATATATATAAATAAATACTTTTTTAATTACATATGTTATTGGGACGAAGGGATATGTCATAATGTCATATATCTCGTATTGTGATATGATTAATCATGTGGTGAAAATTCATGTATACTATACCATCCTATATAGATATAAGTTTAATAGAATTCAAGTACATTTATAAATAATGAAGTTTGTTGAAGCCCAAAAAGCAAATGAAGTGCACTACGAAGAAAGTTAGTTGATATAGGACCTAATTTTATAGCATACTTAAAATATGAAATTAATGATGGATAATTGGATATGTTGAACTAATACATGCATGATGAAGAAAACGCGGAGATTGGAGAAGCAAATGGAACCTGGAAGCAGCGAGGCGTAATAATTAGTTTTTTTTTTCTTTATTGAAACGGGACTAAAAACCCAGAAATGATTAGTTAATTAGGTTGCGTTTAAAAAAAAGATTCAAAAATAAAAATTAAATTAAATTTTTATATTATAAGAAGATTTTTACATATGTTATTGTACTTTACTAATATACTGGTATTCTTTAATTTTCCACTGTGGATAGAATGAATAAAATAAGTTGGTGGTAGAGATTACGAAGGCATCTTTTGATGTGTTGATGTGGCCTGACGTCCTTGTTGTACAAATGATGGCGCACATTCAAAGCAGCTTATATTGTGAAGTCTAAGATTAGGGATTTTCTAATCCATCCAAC
>NC_029794.2:125791316-125793242 GCF_000816755.2 Arachis ipaensis
ATTGTAGTATTGTTAAAAGCTAAGTTAGTATTAATCCAACTAAGGGTCCGTTTAGGAAACTCTAGAAGTAGCTTTTTTTAACTTTTGAAGTAGCTTTTTTTAACTTTTGATTTATGAAAAGTAATAGTATTAATGTCAGGTACAATTTTTAAAATCAAATTGTAACTTTCTAAGAAGCTATTTTGGAGCTTATAGAGAAGTTAAAAAAAATGACTTCTCTCATAATACTTTTACTTTTCATTACATTTCTTTAAAATAAGCACTTTTAGAGTTAAAAATTCAAACACAAAATAACTTATTTATAAGTTACTTTTAACAGAGTCATTTATTGTTTAAGTTATTTTATCAAAAAGAGCTTAATTAAGTTAGTTACCCAAACTGGACCTAAATGCAGTGTTAGAGGCAGAAGTCAATTGGGCTTTGAGTTATTGGTTAATAAATATAGTAGTTGATTATTTATCTTTATAAAATATTTTTGCGTGTAATATACACAAATATATAATAATTATATTTTTGTCACATATTTTATTTTATTTGAATGCAAAATAAATATAATTAACAATAATAAATTTAATCTAATGATTATTCTAATAAAAATTATTCAATTTTATAATATTACAATAATATCATTTATTTTTTTAATTAATAAATTTTTTACAAACTTTTTATTTTGGTGAAGTCCTTTTACTATATTTGTATTCAATAACTTAAGCCACATCAAATTACAAATTTTTATCCAATTTTTATTACTTGTCTATTATGTTTTTCGGCCTGGATTTCCAATAGGTCATCAGCTCCCAACTGGTTTTACTACAGCAGTTCTTTAGTTGTCCCAAAGCCGCACCACATGAACTGCCCTTTGTTGCTTTTTACTGTTATTTCATGGACATTAATGACATTACACATCTAATAACACGATAAAAATTTTATGGGTTACCGAACCGCACTTGAGTACCTGACACATTGCTATACCAATAAAGTAGCTGTCACGTATGAAATATTTTTTATATTATATTTAGTGTAAAATATGTTGGATCGAGTTATGCCTTAATATTATGTTTAGTTTAAGATAAAAAGAAATGTTCAAGAACTATCAAAATTTATTATTTTTTATTATCATTTTTAGTTATTAATTCAATTTTTTTAGTCTATTAATTCAACAACGAACATATCTTTAGTCCATACTTTTAAACATTAATGGCTAACTGATAGTAAAAAAAATAAATTTTGATGATCTTCTAACATTCTTCTAAGATAAATATGAAAATTGAAGGGTAGATTTGAAATTTGAAAAATTAAATGAGAGTATTTTTTAAAATAAATGTTATTAAAGTTTTAATTTTTATGTACAAAAATTTTAGTTTTCTATGTCTCCACTTTTCTGGATGTCCTAAAAGGACTGAAATTTTGCATCGCGGGACTGAAATTTTAGTTCTAATCTATGACCATTTATGTCTCAAAATTAAAATTTTAATTTTAATTTTTTATTACTAAATACAATATTCAATCTCGGTCTCAATTTCAAGAAACAAGTGCGGCTTTATTGTTAAGTCAAGTGTAACGAGATTTCGTATTTTTTTTATTTGTTTATTGCAATGATCATTATTGAAAGCTCAAATGATGTAAAAGCTAAAAAAAAAATTTTACTCCATTCCTATTTATGGTCCACCTGTCATAAAAAGTAACTTCACATCAGCTGTTACGTCATAAACGGTAAATAGGAACTCAAAGCATCTCTCTCTTTTCCATTAGGAGGAACTAACTTTAGTCCATGTTGTGGTCCCACTTAATTAATTAATTAAAATACTTAAAATTAATGTAATTGATTTTTTTAATAATATTATTTAAATTTATAAATTTAAAAATAATTCACTATTAAAAGATATTAATATTAAATAAATTCATATATAATAATAATACACAATA
>NC_029794.2:125793458-125837776 GCF_000816755.2 Arachis ipaensis
AATAATATAAATAATTAATATAAATTATTAATTAAATAAAAATATAATTATTTAATATAATTTTTATTATAATTATTACTAATTTAATTATTATTTTATTATTTAATATAATTATTTAATTAATTTCAGTTTTATATTATTATTTTTTTAAAATAACTTGCCAAATGACAAGTTATTATTGGTTAACTTGAGTCCCTGTTTAGAGGGACTCCCTCACCTTGAGACCCGTGCGGGAACTCATTCCTTCTCTCCTCCAATGGTTAGAGTTCCTATGTGTCAGAAAAAAGTGAAAGAGGAACTCACCATTGCAGGTGCTTTTAGGGTATCAATCAACTCTAATCAATTATGATATTCGCCCCAACAACAAGAAAAAGTCTAAGGAACTAAATATAACATAAGCCAATTCAAGTCAATCCTTTATATTTTTAGTTTTGAAATTCAAAAAATTAGGATAATGAGGAGTTATTATTTTTTTTAATAACAAACCTCCATTTTTTCAATTAGTTGATTCTAATTGGCTACATTCCTAGTTGGTTACAGACCGACAACACGATGAGATCGTAGGATTTCGCGATGATAGTTACGTTCATGAAGTTTTATTTGTTCATGTTCACAAAGAATAGTTACGTCGTAATCCTATTTTTTTACAAATTCAAAATCCTATTTTTTAAAAATTTATTCAAGTTGGCGATGGGGTAGTTGGTTTCCGATATTTTCTCTAACTCATTCTTTAACCTTAGTTTGAAAAAACAAATAAGTTAATTTCACTATTGAAATTATTTTTACAAATTACAAGAGTTTTAAAAAGGTTTAATTATTCTGCAGGTCTTTATAGTTTCACCGAATTTTTAATTAGTTCTTTATACTTTTTTTCTTTTCAATTGGGTCCTTATACATAAAATTATTTTTCAATTTAGTCCCTGTTAACATTAAACGTCAAAAAACTGTTAGTAAATTGTGAAATTACTTGCATACCCCTGTCATTCACCTCCTCATTATTTTTTCATTATTTACCATTCTCTCTGAATAACCATTTTCTAAAATCTTCTCTCTCACAGTGGAGTAATAATAATAATAACACATTAATTAGTGAGAGCCACTAATAACAGAGAAAGTAATAATGTTAGACTCCCATTCTAAAGAACAAACAAAGTTTCTGCTTTCTGAGACTTCAAATCTGCAAAATAAAAAAAGTAGATGAAACGTACCTCTAAGTTCTTATAAGACAATTGCTTAGGAGAAATCAAAATTCCCTCAATATTATCACCACCAATCACCTTTAGTCTTTCACCCCTGCCATTAATGTAAGCAATATAAGCACCTAATAGTGTTCCAATAGCCAAGAGTCTCTGAATGGAATCAAAGGCAAGAACTGAAGCCGGTGATGGAATGCCATAATGAATCATAATTCTTGGATCCAACTCACTTGACTTCAAGACCATGATGGGCAGTATGGGCCAGACAAATTCACAAAACAACTAAATTGGAATCCAATTATATAAATTTCAAATTTCAAAACCACAACAAATTCAAATCACAAGTCAACAACAATTTCAGATTTTGATTTAGGAACCAACCTACCCGAATCACCCAAAACTGATTGAGAAAGACAACGACATCCATAGCGGAAGAATCACCCAACGCAACGATGGCGCGCGATGCACAACTAGAAACGGCGCTGAGGGCTACACCAATGTGAAAAGAAAGGTGGAGACGAAGGTGCACAAAATGCACAAAATCCATCTTCGTCACTGAACCATTGCCGACTTCATACTCACCGTCTTTGGTCCACCGCTTGCATGCGCTTTTCATAAATTTTATTTTTTTCATTTTTTTCGATCAGATGCAAAGGGGGTGAGAGCGGGGCCAGAGGGGGAAGGCATGGAGTTTCTGAATCTGAAAAAAATGCTAAGGATATTAAGGATATTTTAAAAAATATTGAGGTGTTTTAGATTAGATTTTTTATCCTTAATTTTAGAATATTCTTTTTTTAAAGAATATTCTGTTATCTTAGACTTTTTTTGGATGGTAAGGACTTAATTAAAAAAAATACTAAATGGTATAGGTATTAATATATGAATACTAAGGGAGGCTATTAATGTATGAATACTACTAGTAATCCCTGTTTATTGGGTATTGTGTGACACTAGTAGATGACAACTGTATAATAGAATATGAAGAGGTAGCTAGTATAATTTTTTTCTTTCTTCTTTTTCTTTTTTTTTTTTGCTTTTTTTTTCTCATTTTTTTTTTTTATATACAAGAGCGTCAATGCATAAGGTTTTACATTTGATCAATTCATGAGTATGTACCCAATTTCCAATATTTTCAATAATAATACAAAATACCCTTTATTCACCCAATGTCCCAAGGTTCCCACACTTGAATGATACTCACACACACTAGCCTAAGCTAATCAAAGATCCAAATAAGGACTTTTATTGTTTTGGAATACTAATAACTAATGGCATTTCTAACTCTTCCTGATATGATCCTCATCATTTTCAAACTGAAAATTCAATTACATAAAGAAACCAACCACACTAACCTCAACCCTAGTCAGAATTCTCAAAACCCCCAAAAATGACTTGTACTTTTCAAACGTTCAATACACCAGCAACGTTTTTAATGCAAACTCAAGTAATAAATCCTTAACAATATAGAAACAATCACTTTTATTCTTCATGATATTAGAACAATAAACATAAAATCATAATAATAAACACAATTATCAAAACAAAATTTAAAATCAGAATTATAAACAAAATTTCAAACACACAATCATCAAAATAGAATAACAAAACCTAAATCAAAATATAATTAAAAAAATCCTAAATCTAAACAAATACATAAACTAAATCTTAAAAAAAATAATAACAAGAAGGAGGAGGACAACATAACCTGAAGAGAGGAAGGAGACAGCTCCGATAAAGTGGTGGCAGCAGAGACAGCAAAGTGATGGCGACGGTGACCAACCGGCAGGGCTGCATTATTAGGATTTTTTTTTAAAATAAACTAAAAAATAATAAAAAGAAGGATGATGACAACATACCTGGCGGGAGGAAAGAGGCATCTCCGGCACACAAGGAGCAGCGGCGATAGCGGTGTAGCAGTGGCGGCGGCAACAGTGGTGGGAGCCATGAAAACGGTGGTGATAGAGCAACCAACGTGACGCAAGGAGTCCATGAAGTCTTTGAACGTTGTTGGTGGTGGCTGACATTGGTGGAGGGGCTGCCAGAGGTGGTTTGTGGGACAGAGAGAGAGAGAGAGAGAGAGAGAGAGGGGCACCTAGCAGCCATCACGACAGCTGTTCCTCCATCTTCGTCACTGAACCATTGCCGACTTCATACTCACCGTCTTTGGTCCACCGCTTGCATGCGCTTTTCATAAATTTTATTTTTTTCGTTGGTTCTGATCAGATGCAAAGGGGGTGAGAGCGGGGCCAGAGGGGGAAGGCATGGAGTTTCTGAATCTGAAAAAAATGCTAAGGATATTTTTTATAATTTAAAAAATATTGAGGTGTTTTAGATTAGATTTTTTATCCTTAATTTTAGAATATTCTTTTTTTAAAGAATATTCTGTTATCTTAGACTTTTTTTGGATGGTAAGGACTTAATTAAAAAAAATACTAAATGGTATAGGTATTAATATATGAATACTAAGGGAGGCTATTAATGTATGAATACTACTAGTAATCCCTGTTTATTGGGTATTGTGTGACACTAGTAGATGACAACTGTATAATAGAATATGAAGAGGTAGCTAGTATAATTTTTTTCTTTCTTCTTTTTCTTTTTTTTTTTTGCTATATATAGCTGCACCTTTTGTCTCTGTAAAGGTGTGATTTCTTCACTAACGCAATAGACACATTTCTCTCTTCTTTATCTTGCATAGCAGAATCTTTATTTTTCACCTAGAAATAATCTGCAGCTCAGAACAGATTTTATCATGGTGCAATGAGCGTGGAAGAGCTGCAAATATTGTTAAGTAAGAATTGTGAACTTTGCCCCTTCCTTCTGCGACATCCATGGCAAATCGAGAAGCGGAAGTGGATAATCCAGAAAATTTGCAATTGCAAACATTTTCAGAGAGTGATTTACAAAATTGCACAAGATCGATGAATCAACTTGCCAGCCTTCAAACGCAAGTAGAGAGATCAACATTGAACCCAATTCAAGACCAGACAAGTCCTTTCTACCTCCATCCAAATAAAAGTTCAGGTTTATCACTAACTCAAACTCCTCTTACAACTCGAAATTATCACTCATGGGCGAGATTGGTTTGGGTATCCATCAAATCGAAGAATAAGTTGGGATTCATTGATGGAAGCATTCTGAAACCTAAAAAAATGACTCAACCTATGAAGTCTGAGACAGATGCAACACCTTTGTACTATCGTAGTTGCATTCTTCCCTAAGCACAGAGATTCTTCAGAGTATTCTTTGGTGTAACATGGCCTCGTATCTCTGGAATAATCTCAATCATAGATTCTATGAATGTGATTTGTTTCGGATAGCTGATATTCAAAAAGAGATGTTTGCGATGAAACAGGAAGATCTACCCATCACTGCATACTTCACTAAACTTGAAGGAATTTGGGAAGAACTTGATGAGTTCAAACCAATTCCATTCTGTGCCTGTGTAGCATCATGCTCATGTGGACTGAAGATCATAAGAGAATATAGAGACCAAGAACATGCTGTTAGAATTTTGAGAGGGTTAAATGAGCAGTATACAACAGTGAAACTACAGATTATGTTGATGGTGTCACTACCCAATGTAAATTCTATCTACTCTTTACTTTTACAACAAGAAAGACAATTTAACTAACTTAGATCAAAGGGAAAAAAGGGTGCTAGTTAATGCTATCAATATTGGAAGAACTGGTAATAAAAAAAATAGAGGATTTGGTATGACCTTGAATGCAAATTCTGGTATCACAAATTGAGGTGGCAAAGACGAACGTGGCCGAGGCCGAGACAGAATTAGTAGTGAAAGAGGAATGATGAGAAGTTATTCTTATTGCGGGAAGACTGGACACACACCATAGAGAACTGCTACCATAAGCATGGATTTCCTCCTCATTTGCAAAAGAGATTTGGAGTAGCAAATGTGAACAATATGAATGTTGCTGAGAAAACATGTGTGGAGATGGCAACATACCTAATGTGCGTTCAACTCAAGAGGAGAATAGTAAGAGCCTAAACAACTTGTTTTCCAAAGATAAAAAACAAGCCTTGATTTCTCTATTCCAGCAACATAAAGGTGATCCCACCTGCTCATAGTTCTCTTCAAACACAAGCCATAAACACAGTGATAGCTCCTTCAGTAGGTATACATCATATTTTATCAATTTCTCACATTTCTTTACACACATGATTGGATAATTGACACTGGTGTCACTGCACATGTTACTTTTTCTCTTCATGCTTTTCACTCTCATCACACAATAGATCCTGTATTAATCAAATGTCCAAATAAAACTGAGACCACAGTAACAATTAGTAGAACTATAATTTAACCTGTGATTTTTACCTTACAAATGTGTTATATGTACCCTCTTTCAATTTTAATCTCATATCTGTGTCTGAAGCAACTAATTTTTTACCTTGTCAATTCTTATTTAACAATACACATTACGAGATGAGATACAGGACAACCTTTTCTTAAAGATGATTGGTCATGTTAGACAAAGAGATGGCTTGTATATCTTCAATACAGATGCAACTTATGTCAACTTAGAAGCAAAAAATAGAGAACTAGTCAACACCAGCAATTGAGTTAGTGTTGTTACTATCACAGACATTATAAATCATGAAACTTGGCATTATAAGTTAGGACATGTCTCAATTGATAGGTTACAGGAAATAAAAAAGAGTTATCCTTTTATTGTATATCAATTAAAAAATGAACCTTGTGAATCATGTCATTATGCAAAACAAAAAAGATTACCTTTTCATTTGAGTCGAACAAAATCTGTTAATTTATTTGATTTAGTGCACATGGATATTAAGGGACCTATTTCTATCCCATATTTTGCTGGCCATAAGTATTTTTTAACAATAGTAGAAGACAAAAGCAAGTTCACTTGGCTATTTTTTATGAAAAACAAAAGTAAAACTTTTTTTCTTATCCAACAATTTGTGCAACTAATTGAAACCCAATTTCAAATAAAAATAAAAAATATCAGGACTGATAATGAAGCTGAATTTATCATGAGTTCCTTTTATGAAAAACAGGGAATAATTTATCGAACTTCATATGTTGAGACACCTCAACAAAATGGAGTTGTGGAAGGAAAACATCAAGATATTTTGAATATTTCTAGAGCACTCATTTTTAAAGCTCATCTTCCTAAAATTTTTTGGAGATATGCTGCATCACATGGTATATATATTCTTAATAGAGTGCCTAATTCATCTATTAATAATAAAAGTCTTTATCACATTCTTTTTAGTAAAATATCAAATATTCAACACTTCAAAATTTTTGGATGTCTTGCATTTGCTTCAACTTTAGTTGCAAATAGAAAGAAATTGGATAAAAGAGGAAGAAAAGGTATTTTTTTGTCTTTAAAGCAGGAGCAAAAGGATATTTTTTGATGGACATTAATAACAAACAATTTTTATATTTAGAAATATAATTTTTTATGAAAATTTCTTTTCATATAAGAATAATCAATTTTCTCATCAATTTGAACATGTTTCCAATTCTAATTAAGACACTAAGCCTACATTATATAATCATGATCCTATAGATGTCTTTGATAGTGGTGCAGAATTTCTAATACCACAATTGAACCGGCAAGTGCATCGGGTCGTACCAAATAATACCTCAGGTGAGTGAGGGTCGATTCCAGGAGGATAGATGGACCAAGCAACAATAGTTGAGTGATTCACTTAGTCAGACAAGCAGAAAAGAGTGTTTTGAGTGCAATTAGCATGAAACAATAATTTAGAAATTAAGAAAGCAAACAATGGCTTGGGTGTGAAAAGTATGTGGGAGATAGTTAAGGTTTCAAAGATATTTATTTTTCTGGATTAACAATTTTACCAACTACTTTAATCATGCAAGATTTAATTCATGGCAAACTTTAGTTGATTAAACCCTAATTCCTTTGTGATTTAATCTCCTCTAACCTAATCAACCACCAATTCCTTGGTCACTTAATTTAGATTAAATGGTTAAGTTCAATTCTAGTTTATTAGCCACATAAACCCTAATTACCCAAATATAAGATGATTATATGTCACGTATCACGTTAAGTTCAGATAATTAGTGGTTTAGGAGGAGTTACTTTCAAGCTGTTATTCAAGTGAGTTAACTTTTCCAAGTATCAACAAGAATTCATGTAGAAAAAGAGCTATCTTCCAGTATACTCAAATTCATAAGATGAAAAACAAAAGTAATCATTAAATTTAAATCAATACATTAATTAAAAGTAGACTGGCAATACTATTGATCCATAGAATAAATAGAGCTCCTAACCTTAACAATGGAGGTTTAGTTGCTCATGGAGAAAGTAAACCCTAGCAGAAAAAAGTGTAAAGTGCCGAAGAGGAGAAGAAGACCTAGGTCAAAATCTCTTCTCCTTTTATATCTAATCCTAATTAATGTAAAATATATTTTCTAAAAACTAACTAATATCTTTTCTAATTGTAAATAGAATAAAATTTAAATAAAAAATAAGGGATATCACGTTGCTATCTTCCTCAGAAGATGTGGGACCACGCAAGATCCTGAAGCTGGCACCAAATCAATTGCGGCGTTTGGCGCTAACAAGGCCGAACCAAAATGAAGCTTTGTGATGATCATGACGCCAAACTTGGATGGTTGAAGTTTGGCGCCATCTTCTGCTTGTACTTGGATCCATTTTTTCTTTCTGAATTTTGGAAAATTTGTCCAAATGCTACCTGAAATAAATTAAATTCCAAAACAACTCAAAGTAGCTTTCATAGTGGCTTAAAGCACTTAATTCTTGATTCAATTCAACAAATTCAATTGCAAATTCACTAGGAAAAGATAAGAAAGATACTCATGCATCATATAGCAGCACATTATCTTCCCATAACTTAGATTTACATCCCATTTAATATACATTGCTAAACATTCCTTCCAACACAATTGATGTTCAACCACAACCAACCTTACCCAACTCTTTTAGTTTACCAGCAGCACCAGCATCATGTACTACCCCATCATATGATGAAAACTAATCTAATCCCCAATCCATTGATATTAATCTACCTCCTTCACTAAGAAGATCTCTTAGAGAAAGACACAAGCCAAGATATCTTGATGATTATGAATGTATGCAAACCATTGTCTCTAATAATATGGTCCAATCATCAATCACAAAATGGTATCCTATTTTCAATTACTTGAGTTACAATTCCTATCACAATCACACAAAGTCCTTTCCATTACAATTTCTACAAATCCAGAACGAAAGAGCTATGAGCAGACTATTCTGAGTTATTGTTGGCAGAAAGCAATCAAAGTTGAGCTTGAAACATGGAGGAAAATAGGACTTGAAAACTTACTACTCTACTGAAAGGAAAGCATGCAATCAGATATAAATGGGTATTTAAAACCAAGTATAACTCTACTGAGACTATAGAGAGACACAAAGTAAGGCTTGTGGCCAAGGGCTTCACTTAAACACAAGGGTATGACTATTTTAATACATTTAGGGCTTGTTTGGGTGAGCTTTTAAGAAAAGATCTTTTTTCGAGTTATCTTTTTTTAAAAGATCTTATGAAAAAGTAAAAATAATTTTATGTTTGGGTATCTCATGCAAAAAGATCTTTTTATTTATCAATTATGTTTGGGTATAACAATATAAAAGTACTTTTTTGTTTATTTATTACATGAAAAACATCTTTTTTTAAGGAAAAAAGATCTTTTAAAAAAAGATATAAATTACAGTTTCTCAAAAAAGATGTTTTTTTTTTATTTTTCTAGTGCTTTTACTTTTACTACTAAAAATTTGCCAAATACGTTAAAAAATAAAAAAAAATCTTTTTTTTTTGAAAAAAGATCTTTTTTTATCAAAATAATGGCGCCCAAACAAGCACTTAGTCCTGTAATCAAAATGACTACCCTTCGTGTACTCTTAACAATTGCAGCTGGTAAGAACTGGTTTATTCATCAATTAGATATGACCACTGCCTTTTTCATAGTGATCTACATGAAGAAGTCTATATGAAGTTGCCCCTTGGTTTAAATGCGCAGCCAGGAATGGTTTGCAAGATGGAACGATCTTTATATGGCCTTAAGCAAGTAAGTCGTCAGTGGAATTCTAAGTTATGCTCTGTCTTGATTGCTTCAGGTTACTCATAATCAAAGGCAGATCATTCTCTTTTCACCAAATCTTCTCCAACAGGTTTCACTTCTATTCTTGTTTATGTCGATGATTTAGTTCTAGTGGGGGATGATATAGAAGAGATCCAACGTGTGAAGATGAAATTTGATACTTCGTTCAAAATCAATGATTTAGGCGAACTAAAATTTTTCTTGGGTATGGAAGTTGCAAGGAGCAAAAGGGGAATACCTTTATATTAAAGGAAGTATACTCTTCATCTCCTAAAAGAGTATGGATTATTAGATTCAAAACTAGCCAACATACCTATGAATTATTCAATTCATCTCTCAAAATCATCAGGAACATTATTGAATGATGCTAAGCCATATAGAAGACTCATTGGAAGGTTGATATACCTCACTAATACCACGCCTGACATAAGCTTTGCTATTAGCAAGTTAAGTCAATTTCTAGATTGTTCCACAGATGAGCACTTCAAAGCAGCCTTACATGTGTTGAAATACTTGAAAGGAGCTCCTGGAAAAAGATTACTTTTTGAGTCTGTTTGTGACTTATCCCTCTGTGGTTTCTCAGGTTCTAATTGGGGTACATGTGTTGGATTTTTGGGCTCCCTTCCTATGTGGAGAAAAAGTCCAAATGCTAGTATCCAAGCCCCACGAATAGTTGAAGTGGCTGACGTGAGTTAGGGTTGAGTGAGAGAGGTTATTCTTGAGAGGTGAACACCAAACACTAGAGAGAAAGGAAGAGAGAAAGTTATTTTCGCACATACACAAAGCTGTCTCTATAAATTGGTCGCTGCAGATTCGTTAACCGTTGGATCGAGCTCAAATTTAAACAGTATGTTCTACACATCTGGTTCTTCGATTTCACCGTTCGGATCTTTAATTCGATGTCTGTAGCTAGAGATATTGGCCACGCACAGTAGCTCTATTTTTGTGGTATTTTCATCTTCTTGTTCTTGTTTTGAAAGCTTTGAAGCTTGGGTTGTTTGGCTTGTTGTATGCACGTTTTGTGCAGTAATTTGTGACTCTCTTGTACCCTATTTTTCATCATAGTGAAGCTATATCCTGGTCTTGGTGACTCGTGGTTTTTACTTCTCTCATTGAGGAGGTTTTCCACGTTAAAAGTCTTGGTGTGTTAGCTTGTTTCTAATTTCTGGTTTATGTGATTTTTCTGCTGCTATTGGGTATTATTGTACTGGTGTTAATACTTGTTGTGAGTGGATATTGTTGCTCCTCTGATTCTTGCAAGTAGGAAATTGTGTGTTTTATTCCTATCAATTAGCATCAGAGCTCAGTTTTGGGTATTTGGTTATAACTTGCTTGAAAGATGGAGGCAAATAATTCTACTAGGATGATAAGTTTGAATGGCACTAATTACCATCTGTGGAAGGAAAAAATGAAATATTTTTTGTTTGTCAAAAATCTATATTTACCCGTATTTTCTACACAAAAACCAGAATCTAAAACAGATGAAAAATGGGAGTTTGAACACCAACAAGTTTGTGGTTTTATTAGGCAATGGATGGATGATAATGTTTATAATCACATTGCTAATGAGACTCATGCTAGGACTTTGTGGAATCAAATTGAATCCTTGTATGCTTCCAAGTCTGGCAATAATAAATTGTACTTGTTGAATATGTTGATGAATTTGAGATACAAGGAGGGGTCACAAGTATTAGATCACTTGAATGAATTTCAAGGAGTTCTGGATCAGTTGTCAAGCATGGGAATCAAGTTTGAAGATGAGGTTCAAGGATTGTGGTTGTTAAATACTCTACCAGATTCTTGGGAGACTTTTCGTATCTCTCTTACTAATTCTGCTCCAAATGGTAAAGTGAGCATGCAACTTGTTAAAGGTGGCATTTTAAATGAAGAGATGAGAAGGAAGACGCAGAATTCTTCGTCACACTCTGAAATGTTAGTCACTGAAACCAGAGGGAGAAATTAGAATAGAGTTTAGAAGGGTAGAGGTAAAAATGAAAGCAAATCCAAGGGAAGATACAAGAATGTTGAGTGTCACTACTGTCACAAAATGGGTCACGTTAAAAAATATTGCTATCTTTGGAAAAAGGAAAACAAAGGTAAGCAAGAAAAGAAGGATGATAGTGGTAATGATCGTGTATCTTCTATTTCAGATGATCTTCTTACTGTTGATATTGCTGATTATGAGTACAAGGTCAATCTTGTTTCTGATGATGAGTTCAGCTGGGTAATTGATAGTGGCGTCTCAATACATGTTACACCAAAGAAGGAGTTCTTCACTTCTTATACTCCAGGTAATTTTGGAGTGCTTAAGATGGGTAATGATGGCTTGGCCAAGGTTATTGGTGTAGGAGATGTTTGTCTTGAGACCAATATGGGAATGAAGCTACTACTCAAAGATGTTAGACATGCTCCAGATGTTCGCTTGAATTTGGTTTCAGTTAAAAGGCTTGATAATGAAGGCTTTGTAAACACTTTCGGCTTTGGATAATGGAAGCTTACTAAAGGCAACTTAGTGGTGGCTCGAGAAAAAGGTACTTCAAGTTTGTATGTGATGCATGCCATGATTGCAAAAGGTAGTGTGAATGCGATTGAAAGTAAAGAAGTTTGTAGCTTGTGGCACAGAAGACTTGGTCATATTAGTGAAAAGGACTTAGCTATTTGGCTCGAAAGGATGCTCTTTCAGGTTTGAAGAATGCAGAGTTGGAGAAATGTTCTCATTGTATGGCTGGCAAACAAAGAAGATTATCCTTCAAGAAATATCAACCTTCAAGAAAATTATACTTCTTGGAATTGGTGCATTCCGATATTTGTGGTCCTTTGAAGGTACGGTCTTTTAGTGGAGCTATTTACTTTATTACTTTTATTGATGATCATTCAAGAAAGCTTTGGACTTATGCTTTGAAAACAAAGAACCAAGTTTTGGAAAAGTTCAAACAATTCCAAGCTTTGGTTGAGAGGCAAACAGGTAAAAAGCTTAAATGTATTCGCATTGATAATGGTGGTGAGTATTGTGGACCATTTGATGAGTATTGCAAGCAGCAAGGCATTAGGCATGAAAAGACACCTCCTAAAACACCTTAGTTGAATGGTTTGGCAGAAAGGATGAATAGAACACTGATTGAAAGAGTTAGGTGTATGCTTATTGAAGCTAAGCTACCTAAAGTCTTTTGGGGTGAAGCGCTACTTACAGCGGCTCATGTGATTAATCTGAGTCCTACAATTGCTTTGGATAATGATGTTCCGGATCATGTTTGGTCGGAAAAAGATGTCTCGTATGGTCACTTGAGAGTCTTTGGATGCAAAGCATTTGTTCATGTGCCAAAGGATGAGAGGTCCAAGTTGGATGTGAAGACAAGGCAGTGCATTTTTATTGGATATGGTCAAGATGAGTTTGGTTACAGGCTTTACGATCCAGTTGAAAAGAAGCTTGTAAGAATCCGTGATGTAGAGTTTGTTGAAGACCAGACCATTGAAGACATTGATAAGGCAGAGAAGAGTCAATCACAAGAGAGCAGTGACTTGACTAATGTAGATCCAGTTCAGTCGCCTCCTTTGTCAGAACAAACAGAGAATCAAGATCAGGAGCATATGCAGCAAAATGAGCCTTTGGTTCCTGATGACCAGGAGATGGGAGATCCAATTGATGCTCCAGTTGATGATGATGCTGATAATCAACCTGAGCTACCTGAAGATCCACCAGGTTTCCATCCTAGGAGGTCTACTAGAGAGCGATGACCTTCAACGAGGTATCCTTCTAGTGAGTATGTAATATTTACTGATGGATATGTGACCTTGACTGATGGGGGAGAACCTGAATGTTATGCGGAAGCTATGGAAGGTGACGACAATAAGAAATGGTTTGATGCAATGCAAGATGAAATGAAATCCTTGCATGATAATCAAACATTTGAGCTTGTGAAGTTGCCAAAAGGGAAGAAAGCTTTGCAGAACAGGTGGGTTTATAGGTTGAAGCATGAAGAAAATTCTCAGTATCCAAGGTACAAGGCTAGATTGGTGGTCAAGGGCTACAGGCAGAAAAAGGGAGTTGACTATAATGAAATTTTTCACCGGTTGTGAGAAGATCTTCTATTAAGACTGTTTTGAGTTTGGCTGCAAGTCTTGATTTAGAGATAGAGCAGATGGATGTGAAAACTGCTTTCTTTCATGGTGATCTTAAGGATGAAATTTACATGGAAAAACCTGAAAGTTTCATGGTAAAAGGCAAAGAGGATCATGTTTGCAAACTGAAGAAGAGCTTGTATGGCTTGAAGCAAGCTCCAAGACAATGGTACAAGAAGTTCGAGTCTGTTATGGCAGAACAAGGCTACAAGAAGACTACTTCTGATCATTGTGTATTTGTTAAACATTTTGCTAGTAATGATTTTATTATCATTTTGATATATGTTGATGACATGCTTATGGTTGGTCAGAATGCTTCTAGCATTGATATGTTGAAGAAGCAACTAGCAATGTCATTTGCAATGAAGGACCTTGAGCCAGCAAAGAAGATTCTTGGCATAAGAATCGAGCGTGATAGAAAAGAGAAGAAACTTTGGTTGTCACAGGAGAAATACATAGAGACAATGTTGCACAGGTTTCAAATGGAGAAAGCAAAGGCTGTTAGTACTCCTCTTGCTACACACTTCAAATTGTGTTGCGAGCAAAGTCCATCAAGTGATGAAGAGAAGAAAGACATGGAAAAAATTCCATATGCATCAGCCGTGGGTAGTTTAATGTATGCTATGGTGTGCACAAGACCGAATATAGCTCATGCTGTTGGTTGTGTTAGCCGTTTTGTTTCAAACCCAGGAAGAGAGCATTGGAATGTTGTAAAATGGATAATGAGATATCTTCGTGGTACTTCTAACATGAAGTTGTGTTATGGAAGTGATAAGCCTATTCTAGTTGGTTACACTGATTCAGACATGACAGGAGATATTGACTCTAGAAGGTCCATTTCAGGCTTCTTGATCAACTTTGCGGGTGGAGCTGTGTCTTGTCAATCAAGATTACAAAAATGTGTTGCTTTGTCTACTACTGAGGCCGAGTTTATTGCCATTACCGAAGCGTGCAAGGAGATGCTTTGGATGAAGAAATTCTTGAAGGAACTCGGGTCTACTCAAGAGAGGTATGTGTTGTTTTGTGATAGTCAAAGTATTATACATCTTGGTAAAAATTCTACTTTTCATTCTCGATCCAAACATATTGATGTGAGGTATCATTGGATACGTGATGTTTTGGATGCTGAGTTGTTGAAACTTGAAAAGGTTCATACTGATGAGAATGGTTCTGATATGATGACCAAGGTATTACCAAGATGGAAGTTTGAAGTTTGTTGCTTAATCGCTGAATTGGCAGTTACCTCCACATAGTCGTGAGGGGGAGATTTGTTAGGTTTTTGGGCTCCATTCCTATGTGGAGAAAAAGCCCAAATTCTAGTATCCAAACCCATGAATAGTGAAGTGGCTGAGATGAGTTAGGGTTGAGTGAGAGAGGTCATTCTTGAGAGGTGAACACCAAACACTAGAGAGAAAGGAAGAGAGAAAGTTATTTTCGCACATACACAAAGCTGTCTCTGTAAATTGGTCGCTGCAGATTCGTTAACCGTTGGATCGAGCTCAAATTTGGACAGTGTATTCTACACATCTTGTTCTTCGATTTCACCGTTCGGATCTTTAATTCAATATCTGTAGCTAGAGATATTGGCCACGCACAGTAGCTCTGTTTTTGTGGTGTTTTCATCTTATTGTTCTTGTTTTGAAAGCTTTGAAGCTTGGGTTGTTTGGCTTGTTGTATGCACGTTTTGTGCAGTAATTTGTGACTCTCTTGTACCCTATTTTTCATCATAGTGAAGCTATATCTTGGTCTTGGTGACTCGTGGTTTTTACTTCTCTCATTGAGGAGGTTTTCCACGTTAAAAGTCTTGGTGTGTTAGCTTGTTTCTAATTTCTGGTTTATGTGATTTTTCCGCTGCTATTGGGTATTATTGTGCTGGTGTTAATACTTGTTGTGAGTGGATATTGTTGCTCCTCTGATTCTTGCAAGTAGGAAATTGTGTGTTTTATTCCTATCAACATGTCCGGATACTTGCTTCTTTCTTAGAAGATTTTTGGTGTCCTGAAAAAGTAAAAATAGCAAATAGTTGCTCGGTCATCTTCGGAGGCAGAGTATCGAGCAATGGCTCTTGCAACTTGTGAAGGAATTTGGTTTATGCACATCTTGAATGACTTCAAAATTAAGTTACCAGGCCCTAGCTATGACATTATTTTGTGACAACCAATCTGCTAGATATATTGCGGCTAACCTAGTGTTTCATCAAAGGACGAAACACATTAAGATTGATTGTCACAAAGTTAGAGAGAAAGTTCAAGACAGTTCTTTAAAGCTCGTGCCAATTCCATCAAGAAAACAACTTGCTAATATCCTTATAAAGGCACTTCTACCAGGTCCTTTTGAAGAGATATGTAGTAAGTTTGGAATGTATAATTTGTACATTTATTAATGTATGAATATTAAGGAAGGCTATTAATGTATGAATACTACTAGTACTCCCAGTATTCTCTATTTATTGGGTATTGTGTGACACTAGTAGATGATAGCTGTATAATAGAATATGAAGAGGTAGCTAGTATAATTTTTTTTTTCTTTCTTCTTTTTTGTTGGCTATATGTAGCTGTACCTTTTGTCTCTGTAAAGGTGTGATTTCTCCGCGAACACAATAGACACATTTTTCTTTTCTTTAGTTTGCATAGAGCAGAATCTTTATTTTTCACCAAAAAATCTGCAGCTCAAAACAGATTTCATTAATAGGGACCCAATTAAAAAGAAAAAAAGTATAAAGATCTAATTGAAAATTCAATGAAATTTTAGAGACCTGCAGAATAATTAAACTTTTTAAAAACAATTTTAGTTTGCAATTTTTTTCATTTTTCCAAACCACCCCATTGCTAAATCTGTTATTGCCCACAAACAAAAGTAAAAGTTGAAAAAAAAAAACCCAAAAAAAAAAATCAAAAGTGAAAAAAAAAATTTTTAATCTCTGGTCGTCGTGACTTCATATGAAATGTGGGAAATTAATGACTATGTTCAACTTTCTTAGTTTGGATATACATATTATTGGAGAAGAAAGACAAAAAGAAAAGATGCTTGAACCAAAATATTTAATTTCTTACTGATACAATTTCCTTCTTATATGATCATATCACGTCTCTTTTTTAATTTTTTTTATCTTTTGTTCTCAATTTTTTATTTTCTTTGCTTGAACGAATTCAAGAATTTGGTGGTTTGGAAAAACAGAACAAATTGTAAAATGAGTTTTTTGAAAATTCTTGTAAGTTTCTGAAATAGTTTTACTGTTTTATCATAGTTAAATCATTTGGTTTTTCTAACTCAATTTAATTCCTCTAATAACAATCAAATGTGTCACAGGGTAAGTCACCAAAAAAAAATGTGTCAGAGGGTAACTAACTCCTTATTTATAGGATGATTGGTTAGACACCAAAATGTATATTGTTCTTAAATTATTTTAGAATTAATTTTTAGTATAGTTGGTATATAGTTTGGAACAATGTTTATCGTTGAAGTATCAATCACGTTTTAGTATATCCAATTTAATGTATCTATTCTCAAAAATAAAAAACCAGTGTTGTTATGTGCAATTTCATGTAAATTTTTTTAAAAATGATTGAAAAACACAGATTACAATTTTTATTTTAGAAAATTACCTTTAATTAATTCGTCAACTTAACTTCTAATGATTCATAACCAGGGTCATCACTCAAACAAAAAACGATGTGCAAAACTATGAAAATTATTCACTTAAAATCCTTGTGCTTTCTATAGATTAACAATGTGGCCAATATACTAATACATAGTAACAAAGATATGGACCATATAATATACACACCGATGAAGGAAATATTAATCTCCTAAGCAATCTCTTATAGGAATAAAAATACAATGACTTACTTCCAATAAAGCATTTGACACATTTTTCTTTTTAAACATACAAGACAGTGAGCATGGAGTATGCATGATCAACAACTGTTTGGAGCATTGTCCTATGCTGTATATGGAACCTTCAAGGCCATTCTTTGAGCAAGCCAAGGCCTTTCGGGATCCGGGTCTATGAAAGGATGCATGAGGAACTGCTCTGCTTCTTCATCCAACAATTCTCTACACCATGTTACTCGTCTCGATTGACTGCAACCAGGTCCAAAACACCTGCAGTATACACGTGAGTCATTTTAGTCCCTGTATTTTAAAGTTCGACTTTTGGTTGCTAATGCTGCAAAATGCGATTCAGATTGGTCCTTGACTTCATTTATGATTCATGTTTATTGTGTCCTCATTGATTTGTTGCCTTATATTATATCATTGAATGATGAACATGTTCAAATTTAGTTTCTAGAGTTTCCGAAAATGTGTCCAAAGACCATTGAATTAAGTGTGATAGTAACAGAATGTCACCTTAGAAGACTAGATTGAACTTATTTTTCATGAATGCCACCTAGGGATCACCAAATAAAGGAACAACAATTGATTCAGCCACTAACATGAATATTTCCTCAAAGAAAGGCCAAATAGGGGATTATAAACTACCCTCTAGATGTACTCCCACAAGAAGCAAAGCTTCGGTTGACAAAATGACTAATTATTTTAATAGGGTGCGGGGAACCTTGCAAGAAACCATCAACATTACTATTTGTAATCACGAAAGTAAGACTTGACTTAGGAGAGAGACAATAATTGAAAACTATCCATTCTTGATTCAGATCAAACATCTTAACTGTATTTTTTGGTGATACTGAAGCAGTCAAGTACCGAAATTAACCATACTCTTAAGATAATAATCTTGCAAAGTATAAACCAGTGCAAAATGTAATCTGCAAGAGATACCTGTATTCATAAAAGCAAGCACTTCTCTCGTTCTCAACTTTTCCCCAGTTATCCCAACCAACATGCTTTATACAATGATCCATGTAAGTGTATGCAAAGACCACCCTTCCAAAAGGGCCCCACGGCCGTCCAAGATATGCATACGATTTTTCTCCATTACCTGTGATAACACATCTGCGAAGGCACAAGAGACATTACTCATAAAATTTATAATTTATAAAAAGTTTTTGCCAGACGTGATTTTATAGCAAAATCAATTTGAGGGGGAAAAAAAGGAGAGATCAAATTTATCCATAATTGCATAATAGATGATAAGCATCCATAGATAAATGACTTGGAAGTAGTTACAGTACCATTGACACAGGTAAAGCAAACGTGATACAAAGCTGAGGAACATGAAATTGAACAGGGTGCAGCTATGTTGTATCCAAAAAACAAATGAGGCAGTATCTAATTACAAGGAAGTAGTATGAGATTCTAATACATAATTCAGGTTATTGGCAATCTTAATTGTCCACTCACAATCTCCACTAATTACTTATAACTTAATTTTCTAAATTGCCTAAACTATTCACATCTTAATTATATGCTTATTTACTAATTACTATTCAATATCACCTAATATATAAACCCTTATTAGCATAAAGGACATGAGTATGTTCATGTATTCACAATTTGCCTCACACCTGAAAATTTTCAAAATCATGCAAAAAATGTTTGTGATATCTGGAATGCAATAACTGCTGATAGCAAGCATTCCTGGAGCAAGTAATCTGCCAAAGAATAGAAAAGAGAGGTTGATCGCTGTCTTTATGAGTTCGTGATGAGACGGAGATCTCAATCAAGGGCTCTGAAAGCAACTCTTGAACCCCAGGAGAGGGAACTCAATAGGTAGAGGCTATAAAACTGTTAGGTTGGATACTCCAACCAACCCTAGATCCGCCTTCTATTGCACGAGATCTAGTATCTATTCTTTATTCTTTTCTTGACTTTTGAATAATTTGAATTTGATTGATTTACTATTTATTTCTAGCTCTTTTAAAAACCCGGTACCGGTAGGGGAGGCAGTAAGTTTGAAGGAAGTGGTCAAGTCTGAAATCAAGCATGGCCTTAGGCCTTAGGAAAAGGTGGCTGGGACGGAGGACTCGTAGTATCTCTCTAGATCAGGCAAAAGCAAAAGACCCCCTAACGTAATTCGAATGGGGGCTGACCGCTGAGCCCACTCTGGCCTCGCAGGCGGTCCCCCGTGGTTTCGAGCTGGAGCTGCCATAGCTTATGGCTAGAGCAATGGGAGGGAAACCAAAACTCAAACTGCCATCCTTATAAGGGTGATCTTCATTAAACTCTAGTAGCATGCTCCTAAACTAAGAATCTCAGTTATTGTACACTTCTCTGCCCATAACAAGAATGACGACTGCCAAAAAAAACTGCCCTTATTGCTTCCAGACTGCTGATTCTTTACTGGATTGAACTAGTTGGGAGCTTCTTATGAGTTATTATACACTAAAAACACGGTACTAGGTGCGACAAAGAGATTGTTAACACTAGACAGTGGTCAGTTACAAACCTCAAGAATACATAGCCAGTTGTTTCCTGTGAAGACTTTCGGCTCTGTGCAGTAATGAACCCTTCAGACTTGCAGTGAATATGACAGTGTTCCAAGAGAGCAGTGCTATTGCCAAAGATAAAGTCGACACTACCTTCAATATAGCAATCTTTCAAATATTGTTTTCCATAGTGTAAGTACAGTGTGTCCTGCACCAATTTAATGAATGCAATGAATGCATGAACCGATGATAAGACCAACCAATCTGCTAATCATCGCATCAAGATATCATTTAATGACGATCATAACTTACACAAAGAACTCATCCATCAAGATAATAGACATTGATCAATCCATTCTTGAATCAGAAGTAAACTCTCAAAGTTTTAATGTAATTTAACTAAAGTATATTTCATAAACAACTTCATGAAGCTTCTAACCTATACAAACAAATGCATCAAGACATGGAGCTACCTGCCATCCAAGGAACCTGCAATTGTAGAAGGCGCATCGATCTGCTGTTACCCTAATTGCCACTGCTTGCCCTGAACCCTACCAGAAGAAGGAAAATCCATAAGCACTATATACTAGCCAAAAAAGCTCAAGAAGATGCTAATGAGATAATAATATAATGAATTCACGATTCAGGGTTTAAGTTGAATATTAACACCTTATGGTGTCACCTGATCTATATGTAGATCAGACTGTACCTAGTGGAACAAACATCAATCGCTACTGCTTTTGTATCTAATGAATTTACAGTATATTTTCCCAGTAGCAAAATATGTCAATTCATCCTTATGAAGAAACAAAATATTCCTATTAATCAAATTTGTATCAACTACATGCACTTGTGCTCATTTACCAAACCAATGGTTTTCAGGAATTTGATGCCAAATTAAAGAAAGTAGCACAAGAAAGAACCTCAAATAAACAGTGAGATTCAACTCAACAAGAGCATTAGTGCATTACCTGAGGGGAAGAATTCTCAAAAGTAATATTCTCAGCAATGAAGTCCTCCCCTTCTACAATTGCAGTTCCACAACCAAATGTCCCTGTCCCTATCACCCTAGCAGGCTGCAACAAAATCCACCATTGAAGAATGAAAAATAAAATTGTAAGATTTTGAGACATAGCCATTAAAAAATTGAATTTTGATTTGACAGATACACAATACAGTAAATGAGGAAAAGATCTATGAAGAGGAGTGGCATTACTTACTTGATGGTGATCGATTTTGGAAGCAGTGTTGTTCCAGGTAAGAAGAGTATCCTCGGGAGTGAGGCCAGCAAGAGTGATGAAATTCTTTGTCTTAGGGACATAAAGCGGCTGAAGATAGATTCCCGGCGACACGCGAATGACGGTCCGGCGAGTGTTGCTGAGAGGGACGGCGTCGATGGCGTCCTGCACCGTTAAGAAGTCGCCGCTTCCATCTTGCGACACCGTGAAGGTCAAGCAAGCCGCCATTGTTATCCTTGTCGCTCTATTTCGATTTCAGTATTGGTGATGGTGACGGTGGCGGTACTAAGGAGAAGGACGCGTCATCTCGGTGCAACAAAAGGATTGAAATAATACTAACACACAAGTGAAAGTGTGAAACTGACTTTCATTATAAATGGAAATTGGGGGTTATACAGACTCCAACTCGCCACGTAGAATATGAGGAGTCTATATCATTTGAGGGGAGTAGATCATTTTTAATGAAAAAAAAAAATTGGATGGTGTCAAATATTTTTTTTTTGACTTTTTTTTTTGTAACTATGGTGTCAATTGTTTAATCTCATTCTTCATTGTTTTTTTTCATATTTATTTTTACTCCTACTTATAAAATTAATGGTAAAAGATCACACTTTATTCCTTCAATTGTTAAAAAAATTGAAAGGATCTATTTTTCCATTTAAGTGATAGCTCATTGGCATATTTATATTTAAACTTAAATTTGTCTATAAATTTTAATTTGATGCTTCTTTGATCTATTTTCTAATTCAACAAATGTGATTAAAATAAAATAATAAACGTATAATTAATATAACATAAAATTGAAATTAATTTAAAATATATATATCTTTTTTAGTTCTCTTAAGATGCACATAAATCAGGTGAAGTTTGGTTCGCCTTGATTTGGACCCGACTCAAAATAATAACCGAATCTATTTTTGAGATTCTTATGCGATCCTAGACCTGGTGAAATCACACTAAATTAACCCCTAAAATATTTTGGATCGGGCCGTGCCTTCAAATCGGACCAGGCCATGTACATCTTAATAAAAATTAATAATAATGTGATTGAGACTGATTTTCCTTTGTAATTACCAAATTAGTCCGCGAATCTTTCAAAACTTACTTTAGTCACCCACTAACTTTAATACATAATTTTATTCTTAACATTTATTTTTGTTATTCAATAACATTAAATACTCCACTAGAAATTAATTCACACTTATAATAGTTAAATATTTACGATTAGTAAAATAGATAAATCATGTTACATTTTTAAAACAACCTCATTTTGAATTCCATCATTTTCACCTCTTCGTCTTTACCTTTGATGATTATTAGTGGTTAAAAGAGGGGAGATTGAATCTTTGCCTTTCCTTTATTTTGCTTTAAATCTTGAATTCAGTTGAGATACTTTGAGTAGAAAACAGGAAAGATTATGGTTTTGTTTCTTGATGTGGTAAGAACCAAAATAGAGTTACATGCAAGGTGTATTATGAAGAAGTGTTGCTGAATAGAAGAATCAGGAGATACTTCAGTTTTATCTCCTATAATGCAGAACCAGAAATAGAGAAGAAAAAGAATAATGACGCACAGATGTATCCTATTTCAGCTACTCAGTGCAATATAGCCTACATCCAGTCTCCATCACATCAGTGACAAAATTTTACTATCTTTCAATAGAATTATATTCACCAATTCTCCCTAGGATTCTACCTAATCCTATCTGGGACAAGTCCAATTTCTAACTCAAACAAGACTTGACTAGGAACTCACCCTAACTTTTCAACAGTAAAGTGCTAATCCAACTTGCAAGGAAATTCCCTTAGGATCATGACAACAAAACAGAAAAACTTACAAATAATTTCTGAAATAACTATGGCTTTTTTTTCTCCAAGTTTAACTCCCTGCCTTTTACTATTCAATGGCTTTTTCATACAAACCTCATCATTTTGTCTTTTACCATTGAAATACAGAAAGACTAAACTGAGAAAATGAGATACTCAATGAAAACCATGAAGGAGAAGAATAAACAGCTCAGTGATCTATGGAAACCCAAACGGTGTGCTCTCACTCCTTGCCTCAATCCTTGGCCTTTCACCCCTTTAATAGAGGAGTGAAGCTTCTAGGATTTGAAACCTTGCTTCAGCACTTGTTGGTCTTCTTCTCCCAAAAATCAGACGTAGCAGCAGCGTGATAGAAGAGAGAGAGGGTAGAAGCAGTGACTGAATCAAACATGCAACCATACCTTTAATCTTCTCTTTCAACCTTTTTCATTTTGCCTCTTGAATCTGAATCGTGTATTCTTGCTTTGACTCCAAGTCAGATTCTTGAGCGTTAATTCACAGCAGAGCTTCATCATTTTTATTTCTTTAGTTTTCCACTTCTGTGCTTACAAAGAGGGGATTTCTTCATCGAGCTTCACTGAAGCACAATTGTGAAAATGCTTTTTGTACATTTGTGTCTGCATGTGCATGGACAAAGATAGAGAGGGTAATATAACACAAGTGTCCATGTACATGCAGACACACGATAACTACTCTAATAAATATTTTAACTAACTAAATGATTCATCACTAACTAATTCAACTATACTAAAGAAGGAATCTCATTCTCATCATATTACTCAGGTACACACTTTTACTCAAGTTCGGAGTGAAAACATCTTGCAACCCTAACTTGCCAAATAGTGTCGAAAAAATTCTAGGAGCTGAAGGCTTAATTAGTAAGTTTGCAATCTGCTTATGTGTCGAAATGGGCATAAGATGGATGAGCTTCTCCAAAATCTTATCTCTTACAACGTGATAATCCACCTTGATATGCTTGGTCTGTTTGTGGAACATTAGATTGGTGGCTATCTGAATAGCATCTTGGCTATTATAGTAAAGATTAATGGGTTGATCTAACTCAATTCTCAAATCCTTGAGAATCTTCTTTATCCAAATAGCCTCTCGGTAGCAGATGCTAGTACCCTATACTTAGTTTCGGCTGATGAGGATGCCATAGTGGTTTATTTCTTAATTTTCGATGACATAATAGCACTCCTAATGTAGAAGCAATATCTTCTCGAATCTGAACAAGTAGCCCAATCCGAGTCATTGAACACAATAACTAGTAAATCATAATATGCAGGAAAAAGCTAGTTGCGGGTGCTAACTTAATGTACTTTAGAATTCTTTGTGCTGCCTTAAGGTGCAAGGAAGTTAGTTCCTTAAGAAATTGACTAAGTTTTCCAATGGTATAACTAATATCTAGTCTTGTATTAGCAATATATAGAGTTTGCCAACTAGCTTTCTATACCCTGACATTGTTAGGAAAAAAACATCGTATCTTTTGTCAACTTGGCACCATAATCAATTAGAGTAGAAGCCAGTTTGCAATCTTCCATCCTTGATTCCTTAAGCAAATCTAAGACGTACTTTCATGGATACAAGGCAACTCCCTTCTTGCTCCTAGCAACCTCCATTTTGAGAAAGAATTTAAGGTCACTAATATCCTTAATTCTGAACTGTGCATGCAGTAAAGCTTTGATATATTCAATTGTTTTCATATAGTTCCTTGCCAATATCACATCATTTATGTAATTGACAAGGTAGTGATGCCATTTTTCTGTGACTCTGTGAATAAACTGTGATCAAATTTAAATTGTACATAAACATCCTAGAGCAAGACAAATTTGAGCTTGTTGTTCCATTGGCAACTTGCTTATTTGATCCCATAGAGCGACTTTTGCAGCTTGGAAACAGAATTTAGCAGAACACACATATACACCTTCTTCTCCTCAGAAAAGCTATGTTGACATCAGTGTATTTCAAAAACATCCCTTCGTGGCAGCAAGCACTAACACAATTTGCAACGTGCTAAGTTTAAAAAGTGGATTGAAAAGGTTGAGATAGTCAATTATTGGAACCTGAGTAAAGTTTTTCGCTAAGATTTGGGCTTTGTACCTATCAATGCTATCATCAGGGTTGTGCTTGAGTTTGAAAACCCACTTGTAGTCTATCGCCCTTTTTCCAGGTAGAAGATTAGTTAATTCTTCTTTAATAGCATTCCTCCATTCCACATGACTTGTTGCTTCTTCATAGTACGTTGGCTCTTTATCAGTGGAGATAACTATGGAGAAGGTGCGATGAGATGCTAAAAATATATCGTATGACAAAAATTGTGGGATGAGATACTTATTAGGTAAGGTTGTAGAAAGACTCATACACTGAAAATCTCGAAGATAGGTTAAGGGCCTTCTTTCTCTTGTTGATCTTCTGAGTAGAGTAACTTGTGGTAGAGGCTCAATAATGTCTTGATGATTAGATGATGCATGTCGTACTGACCTTGATGCAATGCCAGTGGGTGTGCGTGGATGCAAATGAGGGACTTCTTAATTATGCATATCAAAAATGACTGGATCATGCAAAAAGTGTATGTATTGGAGCAGGTCTTACTAATTGTTGTTGGAGTTAAGTGTCTGACTTTGGTTACTATATGCATGGAAGGGAAAAAGATCTTCATAAAACTTTACATTTTTTGAAAGATTTTTTTTTTTTGGAAATGGCTAAAAAATGAAACTTTTAGTTCCCTCCCTAAAAGTTAGAAATGTGACCTCTTTTCTAGATATAATTTCTTTCTTCCAACAGTGAGGGTGTTGGCATATGCTAAACATCCAAATACTCGTAGGAGTGAAATTAGAGGCAAGTGTTGATGTAAAATTTGATGAGGTGACTAATTTTATAAAAGAGCATGAGGTAGTTTATTTATTAAATAAATGACATGAGTAGTCGCATAATTTCAATATCATTTTGGTCAGTTTAAGTGAAAAATGAGTGCTCTTGTCACTACAAGGATATGTTGGTGTTTCTTCTCAATAATTTCATTTCGTTGAGCAGTTTTTACACATGTCCTTTGGTAAACAATGCTAGTAGAATTGCAAAAAGTTGGCATGAGAAATTTAAGTCCATTATCACTTCGAATTGTCTTAATGTTTAGGCCAAATTAATTCTTTCCAAAGTTGACAAAAGAAATTATTAGGTTTTGTTCCTGTGTAGATAGCGGGCATTAAGGTATAGCTCATCCTGCTCAGTACTTAAACTCACTTTTCCTTAGGCTGGATGAGGTATACGTTAGCTTCTTAAGAATGGCGGCGGTGAGCACCTGCAAAGGCACTCCAATGCTCAAATTAGAAAGAGAGTGAGATTAGTATATTGCAATTCAGAGTGAATAACGTACCTAGCTATTCTTAGGGTTTCTTCCTTTATAGATTTTTAGTTTGAACGTGCTATAATGCCATTATGTTACTGGCCTATTTTTTAGATGATTCTCATAAGGTTTTACTGGAAATGCGGTATCTTTCTGTAACTAAAATGTGTACATGCTTTGTGTGCCAATTTATAGGGAGTGTTGCGACCGAATTGTATGGAACAAATCATAGCTCCCAAGCTTAACCTGTGGACTCTTCTGCGAAAATAGGTTGAGCTTCCTTCGAAAGTTCCGAGTTATAAATCGGCATGTTTGTGATGGAAGGTGTAGCCCCCTAAACTTAACGTGTTGGAATTGGAAGATCATAGTTTTGAAAATTAGTTGCAAAATATATTGTTAAAAATTGGCTTATCATATGGATATGTGTATATACGTATATTTATATATATAGATATATTGATTATTATTTTTATATTATTATTTCTTTTTTTGGCAAATAACATTATTTGGTATGAAAGAAAATAAGTAAAAAAAAGGCGGGTAACGTTAATTTGATATACGAAATGTTAAATGTAATCAATTGGAGGTAATGAAAAGATAGTATATTTATTGAAAAAGATAATTGAACAGTTATTTTTCCTTTGATCTAGGCTATCGTGACCGTTTATCATGGGGAGTTGGTGTCGTATTTTGATCCGTGCTACATGAATGGCTAGGGTGTGTTATTTGGGTGAAAAATAAGTTTGAAGTGGGTAAGATTCAATGACCGTGTGAAAAATCATTTTCGGCCGAAGGAAAATCTATTACTCTTGTTTGAAGATGAGTAGAAAAGGTTAGTCAATGTATCTGTTCTCAGTTGTTTTGATGTGCTTTTGCTTTTGCTGTTTAGAAACAAGTTTGGTAATTTGGTGAAGAGGGTATGGTGAAGAAGGATGTGAAAGGGAAAGGGACAATAAAGGAAAAAAATGATGAGAAAAGAAAAAGGACGGGGAAAGAGGAAAAGGATGTGAAAGATAAGAGAAAGAAAAAGGAAGGCGATTCAGGTGATATTATTATTGAGGAGGAGTTTGTGTGGGACGAGAGTGATCCTTATTCATGGGTTTCGAGGGTTGTTAAAGAACGGGTGTCTTTATTTAATGGTGAGAATAGTATTGCGCAGCTAGTTTCTCCAGAATGGGTTAGAGAGGGTAAAGGTATAAAGGTGGAGTTTTTGCCTTTGATCATGTATGTCAGAGGGCAGAGGGGTTCGAATTTTTTTATATGTATGCATGTTTGTTGGTTGAACTAAATGTAAAGTT
The DNA here is from genome assembly GCF_000816755.2 of Arachis ipaensis. Lineage (NCBI taxonomy): Eukaryota > Viridiplantae > Streptophyta > Magnoliopsida > Fabales > Fabaceae > Arachis > Arachis ipaensis. The sequence continues at coordinate 125,820,924 of NC_029794.2, forward strand.
TCCATTTACCTCTTTTCGATGTGGTGTGCTGACTCAGTTGAAGTGTGCTCCAATGTAACTTCATCCTAATGCTTGGATATTTGTTAGAGGATTTGAAATTTTGATGAAATATCTTGAGTTGGAACCTTCTCTGGAAGTGTTTCTTGCACTGTTTCAAGCCAAAGATGTCCAGAAAGTCATTTGGATTCATCTTAGTAATATTCTAAATCGGGCTATTTTCAGCTTGTATAAATTTTCCTTTATAGGGTTTAAAGAGATGTATGTGAAAGTAAGGTCGGTTGAGGATCAGTATCTATTTTATCTTGATAAGTTTCAGATGGAGAGGTTTCCTCTATACTGGAACCCTCAGCCAAGGCACATTCTGGGCATGGATAGGATGGTGTATAGGAATGAGATGATAGTTGAATTTTTGGTTAATAATATTTTTTCTGCAAGATTACTTGCTGTTTCTGAGTTGATTCCGTGTGAGACAGATATGGAGGCTGTTGTTGAGTATATAGGTAATATAGTAATGAATATGTAGTAGAGTATAGCATATTATGATATATTGTTAACATAGTTGTCTTACTATTTGTACAGGAAAAAAAGCACCTAAGGTGTCAACGACTAGTTTATAGGCATTTTTTAGGGCGAAGAACGTGGAGAAGGAAGAATCTACAACAGTTATTAAAGTTGAGGGTGGGGCTGAGGTTCATCAGTAAAAAGAAAAAAGGTCAGCATGAAGAAGAGGAGGCTTAAGGTTGATGCTTGAAGGATAAGGTAATAGACTTAACTATGCAAAGGAAAGATGATTGGAGGAAGTGGAGGCCTTTACCATGAATCAGAGAGAGTTGCATGGTTTCCGAGGAGGGGTGACACAATGTCGTTGTGGAGTGAGCAATGTCCCTTTGCTTTGCTTTCTAAAGAATGTGCCTAATATCCCCCTGATGTTAAACTTGTGAATGATGCTAGTGATGTTGCTTTAGATCAGTATTTGCAGGTAAAGTGTGTATAAAGAATTTGTAAAATGGTGTATATGGATCTATTTGTTAAACTCTATGATTTCATTATGCAGGTTATAGGTGCCCGGCTAATGTGTATAAGGCGGAGTCAAGAATTGAGACATAAAAGCATTACAGTGGATGAGGATAAGTTGAGCAAGATTGTTGAAGAGAAAGTTGTGATGGAGAAAGAGTTGAAAGAGGCTCTTGAAACGGCTTGCTATAATAAGAAAAGAGTTGGAGAGAAGTAAGGAAAAGGTTGGGCTACTGGAGGAGAAAGAGAAGAAGCTTGAAGCTAACAAGGTTGACTTGGGAACCAGGATTGTAAGGCTTAGCATTAAAAAGAAAAATGCTGAAGAAAGTAAAGGCAATCATGGTTTAGAAATGTTTTCGGTTGGTTTTGACAAGGCAGTGGAGCAGATCAAATTTATTGCATCAAAAGTGGGTTTTTGCTATGGATCCCTGCAAAGTGATTATTAACGGGGAGCTTGCTAATGATGATCAGGAGGGTGAGGATGAAAACGTGGGTGCGCCATGATTGTGTTTGTTAGTTTAAGTCGTTGGGATTGTCTTTTGTAGTTTTTTATTAATCAATGTTTATTTTGTGGAAACTGATGATGAACTCCATTTTGTGAGTACGGTTTGGATGAACTTGAAAAATGTGTTATGTTAGTATAATTTGCCTTTTGATGTTTGGTTGTAGATAAGATAAATTAGTATGTAGATGTTAATTTAGAAATATATTTGCGAATGGTTTGAAGATATAATGGTCGAGTTGAGAGAGTGTTTGTTGTTGTCCCTCGTCTTGATAGATTTCGAGTTATAGCTCAATGAGATTGTTGCGGAGGGTTTGTTTAAAATGTGCATTTTATATCGAAGTATATTTTGGCTTTTGAATTACATGATTTGTATCATATTGATATATTGTTTTTGAGTATGCAAGAATGTCATATAGATTGGTTTGAATTTACTGAATAAGATATAGTGCCAAAAGAGTATTTTATTGAATTGCATCCTTCATGTCTGAAGGATAGGGGGTATGCCTCGTTAAAACCTCTCTTGGCAAAATCCAACTTAGGGATAAAATCCAGGTAGTAGGAAAAAAAGTACATCACCTTGTCTTGACTTATACACTTAACTATAGTATATTTTTAGTGAAGAGATGTTCCATGTGCTTGGTACATCATTGCCTTGTAATGTTTGTAATTTGTATGCTCCTCATCTGATAACTTTGGATATTCAGAATGGTCTTTCCTAATTTACATCAAGTTTGCCATGGCCTTGCGGTTTCCGTGCTTCTTCTGTTTTCCGGAGGACGAGGTCTCCTTCATGAAAATACCTCAACTTGATCTTTTGTTGTATTTTCGGGCTATAGCAAGTTGTGTTGCGCGTTGTTGGGTTAGTGCTTGTTCTCTTATTTCTTCGATTGAGTCCAGCTCGGTGGTTCTGAGTTCAATGTTTGCCTCTTCATTGAAGGCTATTGTTCATCTTTTGCCTTTTTTCAACTGGTATCATGACATTGAAACCATATACTAGTCTAAAAGGGGTCTCTTTTCTTGATGAATGTTCTGTTGTATTATAGCTCCACAAAATTTCTAGAATAAGCTCTGTCCATCGGCCCTTGGACGTCTAATTTTTTTTGAGTGCCTGCAATATGACCTTATTGGCTGCCTTAGCTAGCCCGTTAGTTTGAGGGTGTTCTACAGATGAAAATTGATGTGTTATTTTAGTTTTTTTTTAAAGTTTGTGAAATTCTTATCAATGAATTGTCTTCCGTTATCAGTAATAATGGAATGATATATACCGAATCTACATATTATATTTTTTCAGAGAAAATATATCATTTTTCAGAATTAATTTTTGCTAAAGGTATTGCCTCTATCCATTTTGTGAAATAATCTATAGCAGTGATTAAAAATTTAACCTGACCTGGTGCTTGTGAGAAAGGTCCGAGGATATCTAGCCCCTACTTACTAAATGGTCAGCTTACTTCTGATGTATGTAATTGCTCGACTAGGTTGTGAATGGTTGGGGCATGACGTTGGCACTGGTTGCAATTTAACCTTGTTTATGCAATCTCTTTGTACTGTAGACCAGTAGTACCCTGCTCTAAGTATTTTGGATGCTAAGCTCCTGCCCCCTATGTGTGTGTCACATACTCCTTCGTGGACTTCATCTATGGTGAGCTTAGCGTCTATGTTGTTTAAGCATTTTAACAAAGGTCTTGTAAACCCCCATTTATATAGCTCGGCTCCGACCATTGTGAAGAAGTTTGATTGCCTTTTGAATTTTATTTTGCCCTGGACATTTTCGGGTATTGTTCCTGTTTGTAGGTATTGGATGAATGGATCTCGCCAATCTTCCTGTGAAATACTCAAAATAGCCGTTAGTGTGACACTGGGCTTGTCCAGTGTTAGTTGTGATAAACTCGGCTGATGGGTTGGATTTCTAGTAGTGGCAAGTTTTGATAGAATATCAGCTCGGCAGTTTTGTTTCCAAGGTATATGGGATATTTCAAATTTCAAAAAGTAAGAGATGAGATTGTTGACAATGGAATTATATTTTTCTAATAGTGTATCTCTTACCTGGAAATTACCTGTTACTTGTTGTACTACCAGTAGAGAGACACATTTGACATTGATATGTGTCATTCCGAGGGTGTGAGCTAATCTTAGCCCTGCTATAAGTGGTTCGTATTCTGCTTGGTTATTGGTGACGTAGAAAGTAAATTGTAAAGATTGTTCTGTAGTTGTTCCTTTGCTATTTTTGAGCAATATGCCAGCTCCAGAGTCTTGCATGTTTGGATTTCCATCAACATATAATGTCTATATCTCATTACTTGAGGTGGAGTCGTCGAGTATATGTTCTGCTATGAAGTCGGCCAGGATCTGAGACTTGATGGCCCCTCATGCTTGGTATTGGATGCCGTATTCTGAGAGCTCTATAGACCATTTGATTAATCTTCCAACTAGTTCGGATCGTCTCAGGATTTTGTTTTAGAGGGTGCTCTGTTCGTACTATGATAGTGTGGCTTTGGAAGTAGTGTCTCAAACGCCTTGATGTTGTTATAAGAGCTAGAGCTAGTTTTCCTAACTTTGAGTGTCTTAATTCAGCATTCTGAAGAGATTTGCTGACGAAATATACTGGTTGTTGCTGCTTACCTATTTTTGTCACCAAAATAGAACTAATAGCATGATTAGTAACAGATAAATATAAATACAGAGGTTTACCATGCTCTGGTTTCTAAAGTATTTGTGGTGATGATAGTATAACTTTAAGCTCGGTGAAGGCTTGTTCGCATGCTTCTGACCATATGAATTCTTTTTTCTTTCTTAGTGTTTTGAAAAAATGGTGTGATCAATAACTGTGACAACATTGCTAAACGGTGTGAGTTGTTGGATCTCTTTGATTGATTTAGGGATCCTCATTTCCATTATGGCTTGACATTTCTCTGGATTGACTTCTATACCTTGGCATGTTAACATAAAACCTAACAATTTTTCACCATGTACTCCGAAAGCACATTTGTCTGGGTTCAGCTTCATGTTGTATAGTTTCAGTTGTTGAAATATTTCTTGTAGGTTGTTTGTATGATTGCTTCCAGACGTGATTTTTGCTACCATATCATTGACATATACCTCTATATTTTGTATGATTTGGTTAGCAAAAATTTTATCCATTAGCCTTTGGTAAGTGACACCTGCATTTTTGAGTCCAAATGGCATAACCTTATAACAAAAGTTACCATAGTCAGTAATAAAGACGGTCTTATCCTAGTCAGCCGAATACATAAGTATTTGGTTATAGGCGGAATAAGCATCCATAAAACTTAAATATTGAAAACCAGATGAGCTATCAACTAATTTGTCAATACAAGGTAGAGGATATGCGTCCTTTGGACATGCCTTGTTGATGTTGGTTTAGTCCACGCACATCCTCCACTTACCGTTGTGTTTTCTAACCATAACCACGTTTGCTAACCAGCTTGTGAATCTGATTTCCTTTATAAATCAAGCATTTAGTAGTTTTTGGGTTTCTTCTAAGGATGCTTTCCTTTTGTCTATGCCGATGTGTCGCTTCTTTTAGGCTATAGGTCGGATTGCTAGATTGATTGCAAGCCTGTGACAGATGATGTTCGAATCAATTCCTGGTATGTCTACTAAGTCCAGGCGAATAGATTAGTATTTTGTTATAGTAATATGATAAGTTGATCTTTTTTTTTCCTTGCAATGCATCTCTGATGTAGGTATGCTTGTCTTCGTTGTCTACTAGTTTTATTTTGGTTAAGGTGTCTATAGACATAGGTGGGTGATAAACCCATATTTTATGATGTATTTTATGCTTAATTTGAGTGATTTATTCAATCCTTCACCCACTTATTCATATTAATTGCATGGTTTTACTTTCCCTTCCTTATTATGTGATGTATGTGAAAAACGTGTTTCCTAAGTTTTAAAATTAATTATTTTAATTACCTTTATTTCCATTCGATGCCGTGATTACTGTGTTGAGTAGTTTCATATCTTCTAAGACAGGAATGACTCAAAGGATGGAAAGGAAACATACAAAAATGGAAGGAAAGCACAAAACGGAGTTTCTAAAGAAACTCGTATCCACGCGATCGCATGGACGATGCGATCGCATGCCAAGCGCGAATCAACAGCGACGCGGCCGCATGACTGACGCGACCGTGCGCCTTAAGCAAAACACAGATGACGCGGCCGCATGACTGACGCGACCGCGTGACAAGAAAAGCTCCGAATGACGCGATCGCATGACCCACGCGGACGCGTGACAGAGGCCACGCACCAGAAATTGCAGAAAACGCTCCCAGCGATTTTTGAAGCCCTTTTTGGCCCAAATCCAAGTCCAGAAGGCATAGACCAGAGGTTATAAAGTATGGGAATGCATCCATTCAGAGAGAGCTCGCCAATTTAGTTACTTCTCATGATTTAGATTAGTTTTGAGAGAGGTTCTCCCCTCTCTCTCTCTTAGGATTTAGGATTTCTCTTAGTTTTAGGAGTGACTCTCAATCCCAGGTTTAATGTTCCTTTATTTTAAGCTTCCCTTTCATTTTTATTCATTCCATTACTTTACATTGCATGACATTTCACCACTTTAACCTTACTTTTTACCTTGGATTTAGCATGAGGACATGCTATTGTTTAAGTGTGGGGAGGTTGATAAACCCATATTTTATGATGTATTTTGTGCTTAATTTGAGTGATTTATTCAATCCTTCACCCACTTATTCATATTAATTACATGGTTTTAGTTTCCCTTCTTTATTATGTGATGTATGTGAAAAACATGTTTCCTATGCTTTAAAATTAATTATTTTAATTACCTTTATTTCCATTCGATGTCGTGATTAGTGTGTTGAGTAGTTTCAGATCTTCTAAGGCAGAAATGACTCAAAGGATGGAAAGGAAACATACAAAAATGGAAGGAAAGCACAAAACGGAGTTTCTAAAGAAACTCGTATCCACGCGATCGCATGGACGACGTGACCGCATGCCAAGCGCGAATCAACAGTGACGCGGCCGCATGACTGACGCGACCGCGCGCCTTAAGCAAAACACAGATGACGCGGCCGTATGGCTGACGCGACCGCGTGACAAGAAAAGCTCCGAATGACGCGACCGCATGACCTACGCGGACGCGTGATAGAGGCCACGCACCAGAAATTGCAGAAAACGCTCTTAGCGATTTCTGAAGCCCTTTTTGGCCCAAATCCAAGTCCAGAAGGCATAGACCAGAGGTTATAAAGTGTGGGAATGCATCCATTCAGAGAGAGCTCGCCAATTTAGTTACTTCTCATGATTTAGATTAGTTTTGAGAGAGGTTCTCCCCTCTCTCTCTCTTAGGATTTAGGATTTCTCTTAGTTTTAGGAGTGACTCTCAATCCCAGGTTTAATATTCCTTTTTTATTTTTATTCTACTGCTTTTATTCGTATCTATACTTTATGTCGCCAATTTGGCTTATGAACTCTTCATGTTAGATCATAATTTATCTTATTAATGCTATTTGAGGTATTTCAGTTTATGATTGCTTTCTTTTATTTATGTCACCATTGCTTTCAATCTGAAGACATTTTTATTCCAGCAATTTTACTTTTTCCTCTTTTGGTCTTGGTTAAGAAAGCAGTAACTCAGGAGTTATCTTATCTCAACATAATTGATAATTGTTATCTTTGCTAATTGAACTGAATTTCAATAATCCCAACCTTTTCTTAGAAAATAAATAGGATTCGAAGATCAAACTAATTAGTCCCTTGACTTTCCTTTGCTTTAGTAAAGGTTAACTAAGTGGAATTAAAATTCAACTTTCATTGTTTTTGATAAGGATAACTAAGTCTGGACTTCCAAATTCTCATACCTTGCAAAAAGTTTATTTTATAGTTATTTATTTATTTTTAATTGCCATTTAAATTATTTGTCATACTTATTCCTCACTCTCAACCCCGATTTACAACCTTTATAGCCAATAATAAGAACATACTTTCCTGCAGTTCCTTGAGAAGACGACCCGAGGTTTGAATACTTCGGTTATCAATTTATTTAAGGGGTTTGTTACTTGTGACAACCAAAATGTTTGTACGAAGGGATTTCTGTTGGTTTAGAGACTATATCTACAACGCGACTGTTTTTATAAAATTCTTTACTGGCAAAAGTTCCTCTCGTCAAAATGGCGCCGTTGCCGGGGAACTGCTAACGTGTGCCTTATTATTGGTTATTGTAAATATTTTTCTTTTACTTGTTTATTTTCCTGAGAATCAGAGGTTCGCCTCAAGAAAACAGTAAATAAGCTTCAAACAACCATTCGACAACTGGAGCAAGCAGTAATTCAATTAGCTTCTAGACGTTCGAACATTCAAGGACCAACCACAGTCCCATGTGGACAATCTAACGAAGAGCGTAGCATGAAGGAATTACTAGAAACTCCAGTGGATAAGACAGAGAATAAATTCGTACTAGAACAAGTAGAAGAAGCTGTCATTACGTAAGAAGAAGAGTTGGTTGAAGATCTAGGAGACGCTGAACCTCCATGGAAATTCAGAGCTGAGGAGAACTTCGTCAAGGACGTTACAGTTGATGCTAAGGAGGACAGTACACAATCCCCAAGGCAAGTCGTTTATGAAGAACTAGACGGAATAACCCAGGACACAAATTCCCTTGATGATGATAGTCACAAGTCAAGCTCTCTTAGTAATGAACTTGCATCCGCAAGTGAATTCTCTGAGATCGAAGAATCTTTCCCAAATGAATACGAAGATGATACAGAGGTAGATTTCTCTCAACCTCCAATCTATGACTCGAGTGATGAGGAAGACACAGAAGACTTTGACCAGGACACAGATGCATTTGAAGAACCTTGCAAGGAAGTGGAGGAATTCACAGAAGAGCACAAGGGAGTGGAACTTACAGAACCACCGAAAACACCTTCTCCAAGGCCATTACCACCCAATACAAGCTTCAAGTGGGTACAATCATTAACCTTTAACTTTATTTTTTCACTTGAATACTGTTTGCTTGAAACAGATGGCCAGCTTAGAGCTCTCTACGGCTTTAAGAGTAAGAGAGAAATGGCTCGTGCTCAGAGCTGGTGCACAAGGTTTAATACGGTTCCACGCTTCAACTTGAAGTGCACGGATTGGTATCATGCTCAATTGAATGGATCTTGGAAAATGTTTGGTCACCATGGTGAGAATCTACTTTCTAAACCGCCCGGATGGAAAAATATAGATCAAGATGGAGGTGGATTTAAAAGCAAAGTTTGGGATCCTGGAATCTATTCCGACATTCGTCATTCTGGGAGCCTAAAAATTTGTTTGAAGCTGCTCAGGAGTTTTACATGCCTAGTTTAGGACCCCGGAGGCTATTGGCATTCCAAGCATTGGTGGAGATTTTTGGATGAATTTAAACATAAGCCGCCATAACAGGAAGCTCTTCCAATGTCCAACTTAAGGACTTTAACTAAAAGTGATAGGTGGGAGACAACCCACCATGGTATGATCGTTCCTTTTGCACTTTTAACTTTATTTAGTTTTGTTTGTTTTTGAGTTTTATTTTATTCTATTAAACCTGGAATTTTGCATCGCATTCATATTAATCATTGCATTCTGCATACTGCATAAATAAAAAGGGTGCGCGACGCGACCGCATCACCCATGCGATCGCGTCATATTGCGAAAAACACTACCCACGCGACCGCGTCATCCATGTGGCCGCGTGATCTGGAGATCGGCGTAAACATCCAACGTCCAGAAAGTTGGGCTGGAATCGTGCGGCCATAGACCGTTTTGCACAAAATGCCCACGCGATCGCATGTCCCATGCCATCGCGTCCCTTGCACACAACCAATCCCACGCGACCGCGTGAGCGACGCGATCGCTTCGCATGGATTGCAGAATGCCCCAAAGGAGATAGAGAGTTGCGCTGAAACGATGCTGGATTCGTGTGTTTAGCACAAATTCCAGCGACGCGATTGCATGCCCCAGGCGATCGCGTCATTCAATCTTTTTGCTCTCCATGCGATCGCGTCACCCACGCGATCGCATCACCCCCCATTTCGCTCCAGCCACGCGACCGCGTGCCCCACGCGGCCGCGTCGATTCAAATTTATAACCCCCCAACCACGCGAACCCTATCAGTCGCGCCCCCCTGAAACCCTCTCCTCCCTCTCTTCCCCTCCAATCCAACCACCACCATCCAGCCACCATCACCGCCACCCCTTCTCCTTATTCGGCCTACCAGGTTCCGACGAACGCCACCCTTCTATCCTTAGTCGTTATTTCATTATTTTCTGTTTATGTTCATGTTTAGGCTAGTTAGATATGCATATTGTAGTGGATTTTAGGTTGTTAGGTAGCCTAGAATGTGGTTAGTGGATTTAGGCCTGTTTACTTGCACTGTTCATGTTTCTGTTTTATCCAATTTGCAATTCTGCTGTTGCTGTGATGTTTGTAATGTTCATATGCTGTGATTTCTTATTTCATGCTGCTCTTTACACTGAATTCTCATGTTTATATTCCTTATATGTAATTGCAAGCTTTAATTTTAATTCATATGAACTATTTTATTATTGTTTATTTTCCGGGATAATCCAATTTTAGCCGGAATGCTGCCCAAATTTCTGTAAACTATTTTCATTCATGTTTTGGTTTTGGCATTTTGAAATCTGCTTTCCTCTACTTTACCCAAACCCATTCATGAATGCAAGGCACGCATTCTTATTCTCTTTGATTTCATGGTTCATATATTGCATTTTTGATGTTTGATTCCAATTTTTGCTATTTCTATATCTATTTGAATCCTCATCAACCTGTTTTCCTGGTTTAGTTATGAGTTACCTATCGCTTCTAATTATGAATGCTTGTTACTTAGAAACTTATCCTTATGCCACTTACCTTAACCCATTTTTCATTAACTCAATAATTCTAATTTCCTGAACTCTTTTTTAATTCTAACCAAACTAACCTTTTAAAATCTTTTTTCTGGTTTTTCCCTTTCTTTTAACCCTCTAACCATGGCATACTGATAATTTTTTCTACTTAACATGCCTTCTATCACATTTTAGATTGTAAATTTTTCCTTTAGAACCTTTAACTCCTATACAATCCTTAATGCACATTTACTTAACTCATTTACCTCATTCTCATTCTCCTTTGCCACTTTGTGATTCTTTTGACTATTTGCCTATTTGTTTTTCTATTTTTATTATATCCTGGTTCTCTATTTTTCAGGATGTCAGATTCTCAGAGAAAGGGAAAAGGAAAGGCTACCACTGGCAAACGTAAAAGAGGAGAATCATCTATGTCTATCATAGATCTCATGCATGATGCCTCCTGGCGGGAGAAAAACTTCACCCCGCAGGAGAAGGCCGACCAGCTGCTCCCTGCTAATGACCCAGTAAAGTTTGCAAACCGATACTGTGAGCTGAAGTATCCGGTATTTGCAAACTCCAGGAACCTATACCTGGAAAGGACCTTGAAGATCCTAGGAGAACTCCAGCAATACACCTCTGATCAGATCAAACAAAGAGGCTGGTTCTTCCTGGAGAGATCCCTGACTGAGGTCAATGCATCTTGGGTTAGAGAATTATACTGCAATTACTTCAAGACCTCCCTAGATGCCGTGAACCTCAGAGGAAAGCAGATTCTGGTTACTGAAGAGGCAATAGAAGAGGTTCTGAAGCTTCTGCCTAAATCTGATCAGCCAGATGGTTATCAGAAAGCTGAGGAAGACATGCGCTTTCTAAAGTTTGATTGGGATGCAGTCAAGGCCCGGATAGCCCTTGACCCGACCGTTCCTTGGATTATGGGTCAGAACACCACCATGCCCAAGGGAATCCAGCGAGCATACTTGAATGATGAGGTTCGGCTGTGGCATCAGATACTAAGCAACTTCATTATGCCGAGTACTCACGAGACCGATATACCTGCCGCTATGATCACCCTCCTATGGTGTGTGATGGAGGGTAAGGACCTGTACCTGCCATGCTTTATCCGGTTCTACATGGCCAGGGTCCACGTCCGAGGCACTCTTCCCTTTCCCTATTTGGTTACACAGCTGGGCCGTCGAGCTGACGTGCCTTGGGAGGGTGCTGATGAGAGGCCACCTGCTGCAGAATGCAAGAAGATTATCCCGCACAGCAGGAACTTTCTGGCCTTGGGCTACAGACCTCCAGTCCTCACTGCTCCCGGTGACACTGCCACACCATCTGCCGGCCCCTCTTCCTCCACAGCTACACCTGCCACCACCACTGCACCTCCACCTGCCCCAGAGCCAATCTATCATCTAGTGCACCGCCTGTTTCGACGGCTTGACCAGATGGAGCGTCGCAACAAGCGACGCTATGAGCACCTGAAGCTGATGATACGATCTGGCGACATCCCCTCCGAGCCTGACACACCATCCGAGGCATCTGAGGAGGAGGCGAATGCGCCCGAGGTAGATACCCACCCACAGCAGGAGGCAGAGCAGGCAGGCACCTGGTAGGCAGCACACCATTAGGAGGCTCCATCCCAGATTCAGGCTGTAGACCCTGAGATCCCCCTTCAGTCAGCACCTCTTCCACAGCAGTCAGACCCTCAGATCACCACCACAGAGATCCCAGCTACCCACCCTTCCAGTGATGACACTCCTTCACACCCTGCTTGAGTGAGCATCGGGGACGATGCTACATTTTAAGTGTGGGGAGGTCGCCATCTCTGGCGTATTATTTTGGTGAACCACTACAGACTCTCTTTCTTTTATTTTGGATATTTTTCTGTATTTTTTTCTTTATTTTTATTTTTATTTTCTAAGTACTTATACATTGCTACTTTCATGTATTTTTACTCTATTTCTGTATTTTGCATTTTTAGTTCATATTTTAGGCACTTAGTTTAGTTGCAATTCTAACTTATTAGTTATAGAAATTGTGGATTGATTAGTATAGTTTACCCTTTTCAGCATAAGATAACTCAGAATAGATTGAAAAGAAAAAGGAAGTAAACTAGAGACTTTAACAGAATCAAAACAACCCACACCTTGTATATATAGCATTACATGTTAGTTAACAACACTTCATCAAGGAGAAACACTAGAACTTTAAAGCCATTCAATATAAGTTTTACATTGAGAATAATGGGAATTTTTAACTAAACCTGCATGACATACATAAGTGATAAATGATTTTTGAGTTAGAGAACACATAGCCTGTGAGTTTTGAGCTTAATTGTATGGTTACATTCAAACCATAATTTTTATTCCTGTGTGTTCCGCCCTTCTTTTATATTCTGGTGTTCTTTACTTTGTTTTAATCTATATATCCGATTGTAGAATGTAGATACATACCAAGAGAGTGATTGAGGCCATTATTTGATTTTAGCTCACTTAATCCCAAAATAGCCTACCTTTTACATCACCCTTGTTAGCCCCCTTGAGCCTTTAAATCCCCTTTTATTCTATTAGCCACATTACTAGCCTTAAGCAGAAAAACAAAAATAAAACCCCAAGTTGAGTCCTTGGTTAGCTTAAGATAGAAAATTATGTATAGTTTAAATGTGGGAAAACCTATTGGGAACATGGATAATAAAAACAAAAGGTAGAAAAGTTGAAAGGAATAAAATAACTCAAATAAAAAGTTTTGGGAAGTATGCTCATGTAAAATCAAAATAATTGAATTACCATGTGCATTAAAAAAAATGTGTTATGAATAAAGGGGATACAAAAAGAATTCCCCAATTATGAAATAAAGCAATGCACATGGGATAAAAAATAAATAAATATTGAGATGTGAGCATGTAACATCAAAAGTGAGAAAATATGGGAAAATAGGTAAGGCAGCTTTGCTTTAGAAAGTATGTATGTTAGGTGAGATCTTAGACTAATTAAGGATTCACTTATTAGCTCACTTAGCCTTATACATATACCCTTACCTTTACCTTGGCCCCATTACAACCTTAATTAAAGACCTCATGATTTTTGGTATGTCTATATTCTACAATTGTTGATTGGTTAGATGAAGAACAAAGTTATAGAAAGAGAGAATAAAAAGAAGAATAGAGTGATTAACCCAATAAACACACTTTGGTTATCAATTTATTTAAGGGGTTTGTTACTTGTGACAACCAAAACATTTGTACGAAGGGATTTCTGTTGGTTTAGAGACTATATCTATAACGCGACTGTTTTTATAAAATTCTTTACTGGCAAACGTTCCTCTCGTCAGTGGGTCTTGTAGGTCTATCCGAGGATCCAGGTATGCTAGAACAGGTAGACTCTCCGAGTTATAGACTGCTTGTATGTACTGTTGGTTAGCTTGTTTTGGAGGATTCACCTTAAGGCTCGCGTTATAGCATTGTCTGGCCTTTTTATGGTCAGTGCGAATGGTGAGAATTCTATTATCCTGTGAAGAAAACTTAACACACAAATGTATAATGGAGACAATAGCACCAAAATCATCTAGAGAGGGTCTGCCTAAAATGATATTGTACGAGCTTTTGTAGTCCACAACTAAATATTAAATATCTAGAGTTTTATAATTAGGGTAATTGCCTAGTATCATTTGTAACCATATATAATATCGGATTGGAACGCGCTCACCTGAGAAACCTACCAATTCTCCAATAGATGGTTGTAGGTCTTTGTCACTTAGCTTCATTATTTGGTATGTGGAATAAAACAGTACATCTGCGCTGCTGCTTGGGTCCATAAGGACTTTTTTTACCAATAGCTCACCGACTTGAAGTGATATAACCACAGGGTTGTCTAGGATTTTGTCCATCGCTTTGCAATTTGAAGGATTGAATGTGATGTCTAGGACGTTCATGTTGGTGGTTGAGGTCGGCTCGGAACCAGTCACTGACATCATGATCCTATAGGACCTCTTTCTGGCCGAGTTGCTACACCCTCCACCTGCAAAGCCACCAGAAATACAATTAATAACACTGTGAGGATGGTTAGGGTTTTCGTTTACCTTTTTTCCTTTGTTTCTATTATTGTTATTTGATTTAGAGTGTTGGCCGAGGTCTTCCGTATTTTGTCTTTGTCCTTGACTGTCAATGTACTTGTCTAGCAGACCTTGGCGAGCTAGTTTTTCAAGAAGGTCCTTTGCTATAACGCAGTCATCTGTATTGTGCCCATATTTCTGATGAAAAGTGCAATATTTGGATTTGTCTACATATCGTTGGTCTTGATAGGTTCCAACTTTATTTGGTGGTTTGATCAATTTGGAGTGTAGGGTGTCTTTAATGATGTCCTCCCGTTTGGTGTTGAAAGGGGTATATGTGTAGAATTTTGGTGTGAGTTTGAAGGATTTTTGGTCTATCTTATTGTTAGGGTATTTGTTTCTTTTGTCTTCCTCTCTGCTAGGGTTAGGTCTTTTGCTTTTCGAATTTATTGGAGTTCTTCTATTTCAATTTGGCTATTTGACTTTTCTCGAAACTCAGCCAATGTCTTCGATTTTGTAACAATGATAGTTTTTTGGAACTTCTCAGGGCGGAGCCCGCTTTTTAGTGCATGTAGGTGGACTTCTCGTTTGAGGTTAGGTATCTCCATGGTTGCCTTTGCGAATCTCATCATGTAGTCATTAAGGCTTTCATGTTGTCCTTGCTTTATGGTGCTGGGGTAGTCTGAGTCGTGCATATAGATTTTTGATGCGGCAAAGTTGTTGACAGATCGGTTGGCCAGCTCATCAAAACGTGATATAGATCCTGCAGGCAAGTTAGAAAACTAGATCAAGGCAGCATCATCTAAAAAGGTAGGAAATGTACGACAAAGTATTGGATCGGATGCACCGTTCATGAACATCATTGTATGAAACTTGGTGACATGTATATTAGGGTCGCCGATTCCGTCATAAGGTTTTAGCGTTGTTAGCAGGATAAAATTTTTTGGCATTTGAAAGTTCATAATGTCTTTTGAAAATGGATTAGTCCTCTTTACTATTGGCTTCGGGGTGGTTGTCACCACAGGTTTAGCCTCCAACGGGTGCTCGTCCTCGTCGTCTTTGTTTTCAGGATTTTTTTGCTCTTTTGTCTTGCCTCGGCTATTTTGTCGCTGATTCAATAAGTCGGCCATCTGCTAGTTCTTTGCTCTTAGAGATTTGTTGATGGCCATTAGCTTGGCTTGAGTTAGGGGAGGAGGAGGGTTACTCCGCTCTTCTTCCATAAGTTGTAACCTGCAAAAAAGAGGTGAGAGTAGGGTAGAAGAGATGATGGTGGGGTTAATTTAAAACTTCGGCCTCACGGTGGCTGCCAAATGTTCCTACATAGACAGCCAGCTTCAAGGTATAGCTCATCCTGCTTAGTACTTAAACTCGCTTTTTGTTGGATAGGATGAGCTATACGTCGGCTTCTTAAGAACTGTGGCGGTGGACACCTACAAAGGCACTCCAACGCTCAAGTTAAAAAGAGAATGAGATAAGTATATTGCAATTCAGAGTGAATCGCATACCTGGATATCCTTAGGGTTTCTTCCTTTATAGATTTTTAATTTGAATGTGCTATAATGCCGTTATGTTACTGGCCTATTTTTTAGATGATTCTCGTAAGGTTTTACTGAAAACGCGGTATCTTTCTGTAACTAAAATGTGCACGTGCTTTGTGTGCCAATTTATAGGGAGTGTTTCGGCCGAATTGTATGAAACGGTCAGGTTTGATGCCTTTGATTTAGCCTTCTTGAAGTGAACCTAAGTGTACTTTGATTTATTATCTACAAATGTTAAAAAATATCTATAACTTTCGGGGATAAAATATGTCTACGTGAATTAACTCCAAACAAACAGCTAAAATTTTATTGTTTGCTGTAAATTAGGAGTGTTCAAATTTAAAACAATCCAAATAAAATTGCTCATACAATCTAATCTAAACTGAAAATCAATCAAACTCACATTAATTTATATTAGATCGGATTCTATTTTCAATAAAACCACATGAATCAGATCCGATCAAATTTCAAATCTACTTCTCAAAATTAAACCGACCTAATCCAAATTACAAAATGTGATATGATATTGTTATTTTATTATTAAATTTAAAGTTTATATATAATATGCATAATTTGATACATGTTCTTATTATTATTATGTGAATATAAAATGAGATTTGTTTATTTATTTGCTTTACCAACTTCTATTTTTAATAATAAAATCCTAAAATTTTGTTTTTTAAAAATTGAACCAATCCAAATCGCAACACTTTGGATTGGATTGATCGAATTTAAACATAAAATCAAATCAATTCAACCGGATGGCAACAAATTATATACTTTTTGAATTGATTTTTCTTTTAAAATCGATCAAAATCCCACTACCAACACTCTTGAACCAAATGTGTTTTACCACTCTTGCTACTTAAAAACTTATAAAATTTTACACAATTAATT
>NC_029794.2:125837849-125857546 GCF_000816755.2 Arachis ipaensis
AAACAATAATATACAATTAGTTATCTATTAGAAATTTAATTTTGATGTAATGTCATTGTAAAATCGTTTTACACTTACATCTAATTACATAACGCTATATTAGTAGAAATAATTACCTTTTAAATAATTATCCAAGAGAACAGTTGTAATTATACGATTATATAAAATATGTTACACTATCAGTGCATCAAAATTAAACTCCTCCTTTAATTATTTATATTTTCAATAAAATATAATAATTCTCTTAATAGTTAATACTACATCAAATCGGCAGCCTATTACGACCGATGATAAAGTCTGAAAGGGACACTACACTTTCCATTGACTTTATCCTTCTTTACTTCAATGTTCTTCTTTTGCTAGCTATATCCCTCTATATAGCCCATTACTATAATTATCGCTCTGAATATAACATTAGTAGGAAAATGAGCAAGTTCATAGTGATATTATATGTTGTATGTTTAGCTGCTTCTGGGTTTGTTAATGGATCTATCATCAAGAAGGAGAAAGACCAAATTAGGGTCTTTGAATTAAAGAAGGGTGACCTTACTTTGAAGGTCACCAACTGGGGTGCCACACTTATTTCCTTACTACTTCCTGACAAATACGGTATGCTTCTATATTTGTGTACTTTTGTGTGTCTTAGTTTTAATCTTCAAAAGAACTATTATAATTAAACCTTTTGGAACCAATTTGAGTTGGTCGAGTGGTCAATTCGTCCGTTGAAGTAAGTATCGAGGGTTTGAATCTTATTTTGTGTAAGTAGTAATTTATTGACCAATAACAAATCTTTAAATTGAGTTCAGATTCGCAATTAATTAGTTTTTGATCTATTGGACTGAAGAGTCCGTGGGCAACCAAAATAATTAAATCTTCTGGGTTTCTATATGTATTGTGCTTCATTATTCTTTCAAATGCTTTTCACTAACACTTCATTTTTCTTTTCCTGTAATGTTGTTTGTTTCAGGAAAGTTGGGAGACATTGTTCTTGGATATGACTCTCCCAAGGCATACACTGTAAGTCTATTAATACAAGTCTATTTTTTTTTTTAAATATATGATTAAATTGTTTCTTCGGTTATAATGTCTGTTGTTTGATTTCTGAAAAGATATTCTATTTTTTTAATATTTTTATTTTATTAGAATTTTATATAAAAACCAAAAACAGTATAAATAAAATTTTATTTGTTTACTATTATTTCATAATGAATATAAGTAACAACGAAAGTATGTTTCAGTTTTCACAAAAAGAACATGCCTAAAGATTTCTCTGCCTTCTTCCTTTCATTTTCTGGGAAAATTATCAAGCTAGGAGGGAGGAAAGTTCTCAATAAAAATTTGAGATTTTTGCTTTTAATAAACTAAAAGATCTAAACTATTCGAATAATGGAAAAAAAATTAGATTTAATAAAATAAACACAACATGCATATTTTTTTTAAGGAGTAACCACAAATTCAATTATTATAAAATATGAAAATCATTGATTTTTTAATTGATAATTCAATGTTGTATTTTACTCTCTAAGTATGAGAAGCCCAATTTGGACTGTGACAAGCATGTGATAGCTAATAATAAGATCTGGACTGTAGTTTACTATTATTTTGTCACTTAGCTTTGTCGCCAGCTTACTTTTCTTCTCACATGTTCTGTTACTCTGGATTATTTTAATTTATAAATAAAATAAATATTTTATTTATTAATATGTGTATTATCAAGGATATTTATGTTTTTACATTGTCATTACTGCCATCAATATATCTTTAAAATTAAGTTTTAAAAATATAGGATGATCGAAGAAAAGGGATTTTTTTTTTGGACTTGGCCATGGGCCAGAAGACTGACCCGGACCAGAACCCGGAACCCGGAACCCGTACCCGCCCAGACCTTTTTCTCAGGCAACCTTTTTCTGGGCGGAACTGCAATTTTGCAATTGCAAAAAGCAACCACCATTTTTTCGACCCATTTCATATGTCGCGAAAAGTGTATTTTATTTTATTTTAGTTTGATATTTTGCAGATTGTGAATTTTTTTTTTTTAAATTTTAAAAGAAAGTCTTGGTTATAAAACGTTTAAATGTATTGTTTCTTCAACATTGTATTTTCACCGTGAGTGTGGGTGTGTTAACAAAAAAAATTCTAGTGTGGGTGTGTTACATATAGACTCAAGATCGAAACTCTATGTATATATTTGGTCTCAATGAGTGTGCATATTAAGTGAAGACAATTTGAGGAACCAAACCATAAACAATGTCAACTTGAAGAATTTGGTCTCATTTTTATAAGGACAACATTGTCTGTGGTGATTAATTATCCGGATCGATAATATTAATGCAAAAATTGTTAGCTATTTTAATTTGCAGAATGATACACAATATTTTGGAGCTACCGTTGGCAGGGTCGCTAACAGAATTGGAGGAGCTCAGTTTACATTAAATGGAATCCATTACAAGTTAATTGCTAATGAAGGAAACAATACACTTCATGGTACATATATACTAATACTAGTACTATATGTGTCTAATTAATTTTCCTTAATAAACACATATACTTCTAATTTAATTAATTTCCGTGATGGGTGCAAACAAAGATCTGATGAAGAAACATGTCACATAGAAAGATTATCTCATAATTTTGCTTGTCCTCAACTTAGGTGGACCTAGAGGATTTAGTGATGTGCTTTGGAAAGTGGTAAAGTATCAAAGAGATGGTGACAGACCCAAAATCAAATTCAGCTACCACAGTTTTGATGGTGAAGAAGGTAAAGTTTGAGACGTTGCATGATTTCTAATTGGTGAATTTCATGAACTATATATACACACTGTTCCCATATTTTAATTAATTTGATCCCACGCTAAGCTGATATAAAATTTAAATTATGTTATTTTTTATTATACATGTTTAATAGTTTTTGTCCCATTTAATCGGTGACTAATGCAGAACATTTTGTTCGGGAAGGCAAAAAGAGTATATACAAACCTCAAAAGGTTTTTTTCGAGTTAAACCCATTTTGGTCCCTGAAATTGACAGGTTGTACTAATTTGGTCCCTGACTTTTCAATTGCTACAATTTGATCTTCGAGATTCAAAAAAGTGCACCCATATAATCTCTCGTGTATCTTTCGTCGCTGGAATTCAACACTGTTAGTGGCGTAGCTCAAGTCTTGTCACGCTAGATATATTAAAACGACGTGGTATGCGTTTTGGCACTAAAGAAAGTACTAAATGACGTCGTTTGAGGGTTTGAACAATGTTAAAACGTTATATCCCTCCTTTTTGATATTGTTCAAACTCTGAAATGACATCATTTAGTGCTTTTTTAGCGTCAAAACGTGTACAACGTTGTTTTAATATGTCTAACATGGTAAGACTTGAGTTATCTCACTAACAGCGTTGAAGAGGGACTACATTGGTGCACTTTTTTTAATCTGAAAGACCAAAGTGTAACAATTAAGAAGTTAGGAACCAAATCAGTGCAACTCGCAAATTTTAGAAACCAAAAATAGGACTTAACTCGGTTTTTCTCAGTTTTTATCTCAGTGTAGAGTCAAATTAATTTAATTAAGAGAGCTTAACACGGTAATAACAAATCTTCCATGAAAATAGTTAAAGTCGTCTTCATGCAAGAATATAAATTTAAATATCGAAACGTGTCATATAATTGGCTCAATAATTAAAAAGTATAATGGTTCAATTAAACCAAGATATAATTAAGAAAAAAAACTAATTGATAATTGCTTATAAAAAATAAACTGAATAGGGTTATGCTTGGTAACAGGGTGTATATGATCCGGCCCAATTCAAAGACTCGACTCGGTCCCGAAAATTTTAAGGGCTAATTTAGTGTGATTTCATTGGATTTAGGGTCGGGTATGAGTCTCAAAAATAGACCCGGTCATTATTTCGGGTCGGGTCTGGGTCATAGTTCGGGTCACCCGAACTCAGTCCGGTGTCCCAGTCATCATACACAATTAATATTTTGTGTTATTAGTGATGGATAATGGCTATTCTTATGTAGAATTTAAATATTGTAAACCTTAATATTTTGTGTTATTAGTCATTATAAGATTATAAGTTAATGTTTTATGTTTAAAATGGATAAGACTTTAGACTAATACATAATATTGTGTTATTTGTATTGATTTAAATATATTTGGTGTTATTAGACAATATTAGTATTGATTATGGTTATGCTTTAATTTTAGAGAATGGTTGGTTCTTGTTATATTTTTTTAAGTGAATTTTACTATGTGAATTGTGAAATAATAGTTGGAAATTAGGTGATTTTTACATGCTAAAGACCCGGTTTTCACCCGGTTTTTACCCGGCCCGAAGGTGCGTATGTTTCATTGGGTCTAGGATCGAGTTAGGGTCTAAAAATTAGGCCCGGTCTATATTTCGGGTCGGGTCTGGATTAAGCCAAATCCGGTGTGGCCCGGCCCATGTACACCCCTACTTGGTAACTAATAACTTTTTTGAACAACATGAACAACCACCAATCAAATCAAAACACATTATACCTCCAAATTACACACATAAGTCTTAATATTAAAATAATCATCTGCACACCTAGTAAAATGAACATCCGATATATCTATTGTTCATATTGTTTAGATTTTCCTTGTCTACCTATACTTTTCCTTAAATTTATGATTAATTTACTTTTATAACCCCATTGTTCATATTGTTCACTAGTATTATTGTTCATCTATACTTTTTCTTAACTAAATTATTTAACATAATATGTCAGAGAAAAAGTATAGGTAGATAATAAAAATACTAAATAATATTAATAATGAATATATCGGATGTTCAATTCATTAGCTGTGCAGATGGTTATCTTAATATTAAGATTTAGGAGTATGTTTTTACTTTATTAGACTAATTTTAGAGTCCTTTGTTCACATTATTTACAAAAACTATTGTGTACCTAACAAAGTTTTATATTAAAATATTTTATTAGCTATGAATAAACTGCCTTAATAAAATTTCAAATTAGAATAATGAAAGTTTGTGTTTCAGGATTTCCGGGTGACCTATTGGTAACAGTGAGCTACATCCTAAGTGAAGAATCGAGTTTGAGCATAGTCATGAAAGCAAAAGCCTTAAACAAAGCAACACCAGTGAACCTGGTTAACCATGCATATTGGAACCTAGGAAACCACAACAGCGGCAACATCCTTAATCAAGTTGTTCAAATCTTCGGGTCCAAATTCACACCGCTCAACGACCAGCTCATTCCCTTCGGAAACTTCTCGTCCGTCAAAGGAACCCCATATGATTTCCTTAAACCACAAGTTGTTGGCTCTAGGATCGACCAATTAACCAACACCAATGGCTATAACGTAAATTATGTTCTTGATAAGAATAAGAATGACGACAACGAGGTTAAGGTTGCGGCTATTGTCACGGATAAGAGGTCAGGGAGAGTGATGAAGATTGCGACGAATCAACCAGGATTGCAATTCTACACTGCGAATTATGTGAAGAATGAGAAGGGGAAAGACGGGTTTGTGTATCAGCCACGATCGGCGTTGTGTTTGGAGACTCAAGCGTTCCCTGACTCCGTCAACCATCCCAATTTTCCGTCAACCATTGTCACGCCGGAAAAGCCTTACAACCATCTTCTGTTCTTCAAATTCTCCACCAATGCTCCACATGGTTTTTAATTTAACGGTCATAATAACTAATAAGTACTTCAATTTGGTTATTATGAGTGTATTAGCATGCATATGCATCTGTTTATTCAAAAATATTTACAAGATAATAAAAAATTAATCTAAAATAAATTATTTCATTTTATATTTTATTAATTATTGCTGAAATAATTGAGTAATATTAAAAATAATAAATATGTAATTATGAATATTACGTATATAAAATTATAAATGTTTAGTATTTTTCAAACATTTCCGTTAATTTTACTACTAGCATCCATGAATCTGCCGGCCACTTTAGGTATATATTATTCTCTAAAACATTGTAGTAACTAAAATTAATTAGATTATAATTCACTTTCATTATGTTTCATGTATAATTACATGATTATGCCATAAGAAAATGGATACGCAGTACGCTATATATGGTTCACTAATGTTAAGACTTTTTCGGTATGCTATTATTGGAGCATAGGATACACTACGGTCTTGTATGATATATTCTCGTGTTCAATAAACACTAGAGTCGCCTATGAACTTTTCAGGGAAAAGGAGAGAAAGAGAGAATGGAAGTAAAACCGAATATAAAGTGTACTGTATTTTATACTAACTGTTTAGAGTTATAAATATTATATTTTGCTATTATAATAAAGGTTCTTACACACTACAACAGAAGCGACAAATAGCGACGGTAGTTTTACGACAGTTGTAAATATCCGTCGCAATTTGCAAAATAACAGTGGTTGATGCAGCAACTAGGTATAGCATTGCTATTCGTTTGCCATTTAGCGGCCGTTTTGAAAAGGACTCAGTGTGAATGTCCACCATCTGCTCCGAACCTGGGACATGAGTTACTGCCACCAATCCTGTCATAGAAAATGGGATTATATGCAAAAGGAACAGTTGAGATATTATCACAGAACACAATAGGTAGAATCTTGTAAGGCTGATACAGTTTATATAAAAATATTTTAATCCATATTAATTTTATCAAGCTTCTGCTTACAGTTGGTTGTTTGACACATTTTCAAGACACAATTAAATTTGAACCAAAGTAGACTTGTCACCGATCATTTAAGTCTGTAGTCCAATTCGAATATGAAAAGGTAGTTAAATGTAGATCATTAGATTTATAGAATTGCAAATGTAAGATTATTAGTTCCTGCCAGATATCTCAAGACTCTCTTGGCTGCTATCCAATAATAGTCTTGGGTTCACCATGAATTGGCTTAGATTGTTCACTCAAAAAGAGAAATATGTACAAGTGATGGTCGCATATAGGAATAAACATAATCCAAAACATAATTATAAATAGTCTCTAAAACAAAATAAACATAATCCAAAACACTCAATTTTCATCTTCATTCTCTTGTAAGTCGGGTTGGGGGAAGTTGGATTTTGGAAAAAAAAATTATAAAAATACCCCTTGATAAAAAAATACTAAGCCCGACGGGGAAGCCCGCCCCGCCCCGCCCCGCCAAAGCCCGCGGTTTAAGCGGTGCGGGTTAGGCGGGCTTTTGCTATTTGGCGGTCTTAATTTCCCAGCCCAGCCCGCCTTTTTTGGCGGGTTACGCGGGCCGACCCGGCGGGTTTAGGCCCGTTTGCCACCCCTAGTCGCATACTCCCTCCACTATTGAGTGAAATAGTCTCGGGTCTTCAAATGGAGCACCTGCATTAGCAATTCATCTAGAAGAACTAACCATTGGAGTAATTACATGCATAGCTTTCTGTATTCCAACTTTAATTAATATTTCTTTAATATACTTATTTTGATTTAAGGAAATTAAAGTGTCAGAGTATGTTATGGCTTCTATTCTAAGAAAAAAAATTCAAATAATCTAATTCTTTGAGAAGAAAGGTAGAGTGTAATTTCTTCAGAATGCTATCAATTTCATTCTTATTATCACCTGTAATTAGCATATCATCAACATAGATTAAAATGTACATAACAGAATTAAGAGTGAATCTTGTAAACAAAGATGGGTCTACTTTGTGCAATTAAAATCAAATTCTTTTAGTGCTGCAGTAATAGTTAGTTACCATGTCCTTGGGCCTTGTTTAGAGCCATATATAGCTTTATTAAATTTACAAACTAACTGAGAATTGACATTGAGTGAAACTAGTGGTTGAGACATATACATAATTTGATAGAGAGGCGCCTACTACTAATAAGTTTGGGCTGTTACAAAAGGAGAGGTAAGTAGCGGTTAAATAGCTAGGTTATAGTTAGTTTAGGGGAGTATTTTTTTCTGTTATGAATTCTGTTAGAAGTTGGAGAGAATTTCCCTTCCTGAGTTAGTAGTTCCAACTGTGTAGAACCTTCTAGGGAGTCCTAATTGGCTATCCCTGTGCATCAATAAAGCTCAACCATTCTGCTATTGCTGGTCCTATGAACTGGTATCAGAGCTTGAGGATCCCGACGCTGAATGGTGCAATCGAGTCGAGGAAAATGAAGACACGATTTGACACAATTGAGTCGCGCATGGAGGAGATGTTCCGATTGATGTAGGAGACGCTGCAGCGCTTTGATTCCCGAATGGATTCGTTCGAAAATCGCGCGCCTAATCGGAGCAAGTGTGGTTCACCGGGATTGCACCAGGCCGCAGGCTCGTCAGCCAGAAGCCGCGGTGCACTGGAGCAATGGCAAAAGCTGGAACTTCCGATCTTCCACGGAGATGACGCAGTGGTTTGGATTAAACGCACGGAGCAATTCTTCTTGCTGCGCTCAGTGCCAAAGGAGGAATGGCTCACGGTTGCCACCTTCGCAATGGAAGGAAGGGCGTTCATGTGTTCAGGTGGTGGGAGGCGACAGCACCGGTGCTACAGTGGCGGTTCCTCAGTGCAGCGCTGCTACGGCATTTTCAACCGGAACGGCTGCAGAGTCCAGTCAAGCGCTGCTGAAGCTGAAACAGACAAACTCGGTATAGGACTATGTTGATTATTAGTTCATGCTTCACGCGTGGCCCCTTCACGGAATTGCGCTGGAATTGCTAATGGACTCTTCTTGAATGGGCTGAAACCGGAAGTGGGGGAAGAATGTAAACTGTTCCCATACCAGTCAGTGAACGAGTTAATGGAACTGGCACAAAAGGTAGAAAATCGAAATGTTGCCTTGCGAGGGGTATTGGGACGCAGTAAACCACTGGCTCCAACTTCGTCATTGCCAATTCAACTGCCACCAAAGCAGTGCACTCTGCTACAGCGTCCAACTCTGGGCAAGCAACGACGTGGAGTTGACGACGGATCCTTTGCGATGGCGCGGATTGAGACATCTCAGTAACGAGGAGTATAGGGCAAAGCGCACCAGGGGGAATGCTTCCTCTGTGATGAACCCTACACCACAGATCACATTTGTAAGAATAGGGAGTTCAAGCTTTTAATCATGGAGCCAGACTTTGAAGCGGATTGGTTACATCATGAGGCGGTTCCAGAAACAGGGGAACAGGGACAATCGGAACTCAAATTTATGACCTTGAGTGGACATCACAAGTCAATCAAATCCTGGTTAGAGATAAATGGCCGTCGTGTATGCGTTCTCTAGATTGTGGAGCTTCGGACAACTTTGCGACACTAAAAGTCGTCATCGAGTTGGGCCTAAGGATTGACAACACCCTTAAGTTCCAGGTCAGGGTAGCGGACAGTAGCAATAAAGAGGGACAAGGAAGGTGTATGGGTGTCACTCTCCAATTCAAGGAATTGGCGATCAAGGAAGACTTCTTCATCTTCCCAACTGACGAAGCGGAGTTTGTCCTGGGGTTCGCGTGGCTAGATAAGTTGGGAGACGTCATCACAAACTTCAAAAATCATGCCTTCGATTTCGGAATGGGGACAACATGGTTACTTTGCAGGGAGACCCAGAGCTGTGCTATGGAGGCATGCACCTTCAATCTGCAGTTTTGGCCATTCAAGAAGGGGGTGAGGGATTTATGGTCCAGCTGTGGTCCATGACTTTGCAAGTGGCCGCTGTTTTGCAGGTGCCACAGGTGATACAATCGGTGTTAACTTCTCATGCTAAGGTGTTTCAGACATTACCAGGGTTGCCACCACACCGTTGCCATGATCATGCCATTCCACTGAGATAAGGAGCTGCAACCTCAAATATAAGACCTTATTGTTACCCGCACCATCAGAAATCAGTGATTGAACAAATTGTGTGAGAAATGCTGGCCTCAGGGATAATTCGGCCAAGCTCTAGCCCCTATGCTAGCCCGATATTTTTGGTGAAGAAAAATGATGGCAGATGGATATTTTGTGTCGATTATAGGGAGTTAAATGGTATTATGGTGCCGAAAAAATTTCCTATCCTCGTTATTGATGAGCTACTTGATGAACTGGTAGGAGTTGCACTTTTCTCTAAACTGGACTTAAAATCGGGATACCACCAAATTCGGATGATGGATAAAGACATCCACAAGACTACCTTCCGCACTCATGAGGGCCATTATGAGTTCCTAATCATGCCCTTCGGCTTTACCAACGCCCCTAGCTCCTTCCAAACCTTGATGAATGACATTCTCTTAAGCCTCTATTGTGGAAATTTTGCTTGGTCTTTTTCGATGATATTCTCATCTATAGTCAGGATATGGCGAGCCATGCCCTTCACCTCTAACAAGTCTTCTAGATTTTAATGGAGAACCAGTTGGTGTTGAATGAGAAGAAAGGCACATTTGCAGTGAGCTCGGTGGAATACTTAGGTCACATTGTGTCGGCAAAAGGGGTCTTGATTGATCCTAACAAAACCACAGCGATGCTAGAGTAGCCGGCGCCTACGGACCAACGGGATTTATGGGGGTTCTTGGGCCTTACCAGCTATTATAGGCATTTTATGAAAGGATATGGGGTGATTGCCAAGCCGTTGATGGAGTTGACAAAGCGTAATGCATTTGAATGGAATGACAAGGCCCAGGAGGCTTTTGAGAGATTGAAGAGGATGATGGCAGACCTACCGACTCTAGTAGTCCCAAATTTCAATCGAGACTTTGTATTGGGTGTGGTGCTGTCCCAGCAAGGCAGACCGATAGCATTCCTAAGCCAAGCACTATCTCCAAGGGCTCGGCAAAAATCTGCATATTGATGGCCATTGTCTTTGCTGTCCAAAAGTGGCGGCATTACTTGTTGGGTCGCCATTTTATTGTTTTCACAAATCAGCGGAGTCTGAAATTCCTCACGAACCAGCAACTCATGGACCCAGCTTACTTGAAGTGGACCACTAAATTGTTAGGCTTGGATTTTGAGATCCGATACCGGCCAGGCCTTGAGAATAAGGCAGCAGATGCGTTGTCACGACAAATGATGGTAAGGGCAATCTCGGTAGTACATATGAACCTCTGGAAAATGAGTCGGCTGTTTTATCAAGGGAAAGCAGTGTTGCCTGCAAATTCTTTTCAGATCTCACTTTTGCCGGCTGAGTCCCATGATAGTGGGGCAGGAGGACATTCAGGCTTCTTTCCAACCTATAAGTGGCTGGCAGCAGCGATTCATTAGTGTGGCATGAGACAGCAGATCAAAGATTATGTTGCGGGCTACCACATGTTCCAGCAAAACAAGCATGCCGCAATAAAACCGGCAGTGCTGTTGCAACCCCTACTAGTTCCGGAGAGAGTTTGGGAGCACGTTACCATGGATTTAGTGGCGGCATTGCCAAAATCCAAAGGCATGGACACTATCCTAGTAGTAGTCGATCAGTTAACTAAATACACTCACTTCATCCCCCTAGCTCATCCATTTTTAGCCAAGGAGGTGGCCCTAGCCTTTATTAAGGAGGTGGTTAAACTATACGAGTTTCCCAAGTCAATCATATCGGATAGGGATAAGGTGTTCATGAGTAAGTTTTAGTCCAAACTATTCCAAGCCGCAGGGACAAAGTTGAAGTATAGCACGACATTTCATTCTCAAACCAATGGCCAAACCGAAGTGGTGAATCGCTGTTTGGAGACTTATTTGCGGTGCTTTGTGGGGGGCTACCCGAAGAAATGGTTGGAGTGACTACCGTGGGTGGAGTTTTGGTTTAATACCTCCTACAATACCTCATTCCAAACAACTTCATTTCAGGCACTTTATGGTGTGCTAGCACCTGTTCTTTTCCATGGAGAGACGTTTCCATCGCATGTTGAGGAGGTGGCAACATTGACCATAGCCAGGGATGCGGTGTTGGCAGAGTTGAAGACGTACTTGGTGCAGACTCAGCAGCGGATGAAACAAGCTGCAGATGGGCATAAAAGGGATGTGGAGTTCAAGCCTGGGGTATTGGGTTTATTTGAAAATGCAACCTTATCGGATGCTAAGCCCTTGTCACTATGGACCATTTGAAGTGGTTGAGAAGATAGGGGTAGTGGCATACAGGTTAGCATTACCTCAAGGGTGCATACTTCGGCCACCCGGTCTTCCATGTTAGCAAGTTGAAAAAGGGCATTCTGCCGCAGCAGTAGGTACAGACGCTTCCACCGGGGCTGGCTGAGGATGGTGAGCTGGTGATGCATCCGTCTCAGATCGTGCCATCGCGAACTGCAGATGATGGGGCTTTGGAGTATTTGGTGTGTTAGGTGGGTCTCTCTCCTTGTGAGAACAGCTGGGAGCGAGTGGCGACATTGCGGACCACCTTTTCGGAGTTCCACCTTGAGGACAAGATTGCCCAAGGGGGAAGTATTGATAGAGAGGTGCCTATTACTAATAGGTTTGGGTTGTGTTACAAAAGGAGAGGTAAGTAGCGGTTAACTAACAATTAGTTTTAGGAATTGTTGGCATGTCCAACTGGTTGATAGGTTGTTAGATTCTACCACTGCCTATAAATAGCTAAGTTATAGTTAGTTTAGGGGAGTGTATTTTCTGTTATGAATTCTGTTAGAAGTTGGAGAGAATCTCTCCTCCTAAGTTGGTAGTTCCAACTGTGTAGAACCTTCTAAAGAGTGCTAATTGGCCATCCCTGTGTATCAATAAAGATCAGCCGGTTTGCTATTGCTGGTCCTATCATAATTTCATGCAAATTTACATTAAGAAATGCCAATTGGAGTATAATCCTGATGGTAACAAGTTTAATCATTGGAGAAAAGACTTGGTCGAAGTCCACTCTAACTGTTTGAGTGAAACCACGAGCAATAAGTCTAGCTTTATGCTAACAACTTGTCTTTGAGCATTTTTTTTACTGTAAAAATCCATTTGCAGCTCACAACTTTCTCATTTGGAGGAAATTCCACCAATATCCAAGTTTTATGATAGAGAAGTGCATTGTATTCTTCCAATTGCCTCTTTTCAATGAGGAATTTTTAGTGTAAGTTGGAATATTTTGGCAATTGGTGAGAATTATCCAACTGAAAAAGTTTGTGATAGCTTGAAAAGCCTTAGGCTTCAAGAAACCTATTTTAGAATGAGTTCTCATATATATGGTGTTGGTTCTCTGTAGTTAGAGGAGCAGTTGGTAAGGTTGAAGGATCAAAGAGAAGACTAGTTTCTATAGCTGAGATAGAAAGAGGTGCTTCTGTATTAATAGATGAAGAATCATGATCATGTACAAAAATATTATTGAGGTTTAGATTGGGTTGCATGAGTATTGACATCACTAGTGGTATTAGGTAGTTCAAGATGAGTTTGATGGTTAAGATGAGAAGGTGGAACAGCTGAATTTATAGGCAACCTGTTAGTAACATCATTATAAGAAGCTAAATATTATGAGGTATTTTGATTATAAAAATGAAAGATATGCATAATTATCTTCATGAAACATCACGTCTATGGATATAGTCAGTTTTCCAGAAGCACGCAAGCATTTATAAACATTTTGTTCATTACATTAACCTAAGAAAATGCACGGTTGAGATCTCAATTCTAATTTATATTGATTATAAGGTCTGATTTTTAGGAAACACAAACAACTAAAGATGTTAAACAAACTTATTAGGAGCACAATGAAATAAGGTAGAGTATATGGTAATCTATGTGATTTGGTCATGCAGCAAAATTGACAATATTGAGAACAATTAGAATCTTTAAAAATAGAATTAGTAGGTAAGCCACTTTATTAAGAATGGATTTTGTAATTTGTAAGGAGGAATGTCCAAATTTTCTATAATACATATCCCATGACACACTTATCACAACAAGCCTAGTATGGGTAGATACAATTTTGGAAATATTAACTTTCTTAAATTTATACATGCGCTTTTCAGCTTTTCCTCGGAGAAACATCGTCTTGGTATCCTATATTTTTACGAAGAAAAAATCAAGCCAAAATGAGAAGTATACATGATTGTCCTTTGCAAATGAGATACACTTACTAAATTCTAAGTAATTAAGGGAAACAACACGCACAAACCACACAATTCATATTTTCTAGGAATGCAAGAACAATGTAATAGAGAATTACCAACACGTTGAATATGCATACCTAAGGCATTACCAACATATACATGTTCATGTCTAGTGTAGTCATAGGATTGTTGAAGATTATTTGGGTTTAGTGTATAGTGATGAGTGGCTCTTTTGTCTACACTATCAGGATTGATCAGCTACTGATGACAGGGTGGCAACCATAGCACGTGGATTGTGAAAGGAAGGTGGTGGTGAGAGAGCATTATGCATGAAAGTGGCAGGGGTATGGTGTTTTTCTGTGCATGATTGTATGCTTAATTAAACCTAAAATAACAATAGCTTGCGACATGGTTAAGTTTGCCATAAATTTAATATTATGGTCTATTCATCCCTTAGCTTGTCCTCTTCCAAGAAAGTTTCCATTTGCAAAAGAATAATGAAGCTTGTGAGAGGTAAACTTGTACCACAGATGCATATGGCTTCTTGAATCTCTCAACTATTTCTTCTTGAGCCATTAAAAGGTTAAAAATGATGTATGGTGGGTCATTTATTTGCAGTGATCATTATTATGATAAAAGAATGATATTCTTCACTCAACCCATCAAGAATCGCATTGGTGCGTTCGGAGGTGCGCCTATAGCTGCTAGTGATCAACGAGCTTCTTGATCTTGAGAAGATACTCTGATGCAAAACAAACTTTCTTGATGGTTTTCAATTGAAGTTCGTACTTTTGTTTGTGAAGCAAAGTAGATGTGAATTCTGTCCCACACTTGGTATGCAAATTGATAGCCAATGACTCTGTGTTTGAATGAGGCATCCATTGATGCAAAAAGTCAAGAATTGACATTGATTGCTTTGTCTCAATTCCCATGAATTCACCGGTGATAGTGGCGAATCTAATTGGAACCTTCTCTTTCACCAAGTGATCTTGGCATTCTTGACCACAAATGATGAGCATAGTGAGATGTAAAGTGTATTTGATGTTAAGTGTTTATAGTTATAACTTATAAGTACTCTACTATCTGTAATAAAGGTGTTCCATTTTAGGGCGCCACTCACATAAAGACACAATAAACAACTTTTTTTAAAGACATATTAATTCTATCAATTAATTTTTGACATGTAGCATTGGTCAAATTAAAATACTGTCCACCTTTAATGGTTCTTTTTATTTGGTTATAACCAGTTTTTTCATGGTTTTTTCCCTCACCGCCACGCTCCTCCGCTCTTACTGTGCCATCGTCTCTCACTCTCACAATTTCACTGCAAAATCATCGTCTTCCCGCATCTGAAGGATGAAGTAGAATCGTTGCCTTCCCTCGTTGTAGCCTGAACGACGCCACCTCCAGCTCGGTCTTCATCGCCGCTGCAGAACCATTTTCGCTGGTCTTAGTTGCAGCTCATTCGTCAGCCTCTTTGCGACTCTTCCTTTTGGTAGTCTTCTGTGATTTTATTTAGTGGGCGTGTCTTCTGACCTTAATGGAGTGTGGTAATTAAAGACCAAGGAATGCTGATAAAGAAGATGGAATCATTATTATAGCAAGAATGTTATTGAGGGTGCTGATTAGTTTTATTGATTAATGATGATGATGAGATGATTGTGGGTGTTGTTGCTGAAAAAGTACTATTATTTATGTTGTTTTCAAATAGAGTTAAGAATGATTAAACAAAATGGCTCAGTGTGTGTACCTCTTATGCCATTGAATTTGAATTACAAAATTAGTGAGCTGTTGTGTAAACAACTAATCTTATGCCATTGTTGAATTTGAATTTATTGTTGTCATGCATATTTGTATCTTGAAGTTTTGTATATGCAATATAGATATTAAAGAAGAACTTGCAGCAATTCATATGATTTGGTGTTGCATTGACTCATTTTAATATCTTTATTTTAATTATGTTATATTTTATTTTTTTAGTTGGTTCTTTTAAAAAAGACCATTACTAATGTTGTTATTATAATTGAACCAAGTAGGAAAAGAAAAAGAAAAAAAAATCACCGGCTATTGTGGTGGCAAGAGCTGAGAAAATGGAAACAGAGTAGGCCTTAGTGGTGGTAAGAACAGAGGAAATGGAACCACGGCAGGCATTGGTGGTTAGTGGGAAAAAAGTTAATATTTTACCATCAAGTTGGTGTAAGATGGAAGATGGTGCCCCTTGTTGTTCTAAACTTGTGTCTATCATGATGTAGTGCATGAAGAAGGTAGGTTGCAGTTCCTATATTCCTTAACTATAGGAAAGCATCGAGTAGCACTTTGTTTCTAGTTTGTATTTCTAAACTTGTACCTCTAATTTATTCGATCATCAATTTTTTTGTGCTTAATTTGTGACATGTTATGATATTTTGGTTTTGAAGTATTAAAGCAAAAAAAAAAATGATTCACGAGTGTAACAGGAATAGTCTCACAATCTGAATTATGTAACAAAATTTATTTGTCAATTAGTGCTTCATCATTTTCAATCCATTTATCTGGTGAATGAGCTAAATATTACTTCAATCACTGTATTGGACTTCATCTTAGCCCCTTTGTCTGTTCTTTTGTTTGCAGGAAAGAAGCTTTGCACCTTTACACGCACAAGATGAAAGCAAGAGTGATTATTGAACTAACCATAGATAACTGTGTTCTAAATAAAAAGCTCTAGAGTATTCAAGTAAAATGGCCTTGAAAAATAAGTTTATTTATAATTGCTTTATTTACTTGAAGTTGACTGACACAAAATGACTTTTACTATGTTAGTTGCTTAAAATTGAAAGTGATCAGAAAATGCACTAGGCATTGAAGAAGTAGTAAGGGAAAGGTACATCCTGGTTGTTTGGGTAGGATTACTTTACTTTAACACTTTCTTTTCCTTAAGTAAAATAAATCCTTTTCTTTTGGTACTTAGTCATCGGCCTTACTTTTCTTTTATTATCAAATTAATGAGACTTGATGTAAAACACAAGAAATATTTGCATACACCTAAAGCATATTTAATCTGTTATGAAAATATTCATAGTCAACTAAGACAATAAACCTGTCATGACAATTAGAAAGTTAAAGAAAATAAATCAGTTGAGCAAAGGCAGGGAAACAAATATAGATGGAGATGAGAGGCATGAACTGAAGCAGATAGGTCCTTGTCGCTCACAAAGACATAACTTAGTATGAAATTCATAACCATGAAAATTCAATGTCTAACAGGTTTGTTTTCTTCAGATGGTCAGGTAAAATTTAAAGTCTAGCATCATGTGCAACCACGATACAAAGTCTATCAGCAAAACCATTGTAATTCAAAATCCATAAATTGCAATAAATTTTCTGAAAACTTTAAATTACAGAAGCACAAGGCCAAGTTCTGATGGCTTCAACCCATTCCTTATCCGGTAGTTGTAAAGATAATAATGAAGCTTCCCATCACCTAGTCCAAATTTCAGTTCTTTCAAGAAGGTTTCATTCTGCATGACATCCAATGCATTGGTGACACTGTAGTCCTTCTGTTTTGCTACAATGAGAGCATCATTCATCAGTTGAAGCAAGGGGGTCTTGTTTGACCTTTGACAAGGGAGTTGGAGCTTCAATAGGGCCTTCAGGCAAACTGGTGTCCCCTACATCCTTGAACTGTCCGACATGTTGGGTTTCCCAAAATTTATATCTTCTTTCAAGGGAGAGGGATTCTTGAACTTTTTGTGCTAGATTGTCCAGTGCAAGATCGCTTTCCCAAAATTCAACTCAGCAACAAAAGGATTTAGCTAAGTAATTATTTGAGTAGAACAGCAACAAATTCAAAATTCAGTGAATGTTATCAATACCAAATTCATACAAAATGATTTTTCAGCAACAAAAAAAACTTGCTCAGTGAATTTTCATCAACAAATTATTTAACAAATTCGATTATTTTTAGCGACGAAAAGATGTAGCTAAGTAATTATTTGAGTAGAACAACAACAAATTCAAAATTCAGATCAATAACAAATTTATCTCAATGATTTTTCGTCAACAAAAAAATTAGCTCAGTGAATTTTCATCAATAAAGTATTCAAGGTTCATAATCAATGTGATTATTTTCAGCAACAAAGAGACTAATTCATTGATATTTTCAGCAAAAAAAATCAAAGACAGCAACAAAACAGAAAATGGAAGAACAGAGAAATTTGTTGGAACTCACCAAATTGGGACCAGGTTGTGCGAAAGAAGCCGACGACGGGGAGGAAGCTGACGGCGAGAGTTACTAAAGACGAGGAGGAAATCCCGGGACCTGCTGTTTCTGTCTTCGGCGACGATGGGCGCAACGATGGCGCGAGACTGACTGCGAGGCGGTGACAAGACAGGGAGCGACGACGATGTCCAGTCCCGGGAGCTGTTGCTGCTACTGTCGCCGGCGACGACGAGGACAGGGAAGGAGCGCGAGACCGGAGACCGTAGGAGAGCAACGACGAGTTTATCGGAGACAGTGAGAGAGACCGATGCCGAGAGAGGGA
Source organism: Arachis ipaensis (assembly GCF_000816755.2). Classification (NCBI taxonomy): domain Eukaryota; kingdom Viridiplantae; phylum Streptophyta; class Magnoliopsida; order Fabales; family Fabaceae; genus Arachis; species Arachis ipaensis. Next base: position 125,856,266 of record NC_029794.2, read on the forward strand.
GAAAACTTGAGTTCGAGAGCAATGTGGCACAGACACACAGTGAGAGATGAGAGAGCTGCTGTGACAATAATGTTAAGGGAGGAGAAGAGGATGGTGAAACGACGTAGTGTCATAGATTGATTTAATGGGAAAAAATGACTTGGATCAGTTTATTTAAACCGGACAGATCGAACCGGAGATTAAAGTACCTGATTTAAAGACGATTTCATTAACCGATTCTTAATAAACAACCAATCGCAGAATGACACATCAGCAATTTTGAAAAAAGTTGTTTTGGACATCTTTATGTGAGTCTTCCCCTCCACTTTAACTAACTAACTATACATAACTTAGTATCTCCCTTTATTTCTATTTTTTTCAAGTTTTTTTGGTTCAAATATAAGCTTTTATTATTTTGATTAATATTACAATTATTATTTTTTACGCATTTAATAAATAAAATAATAAATTACTGTAATTATTAATATACTAGTATTAAAATGTAGATACAATTGTGTAGTGGTATTTATAAGGGCTAAGCCAGGTCGAATTTTGTTAAGATTTAAATTTGATTATAATATTTTATTAGATGCATTTTAAAATGTTTGGAATCCAGACATAGGTATATAAAAAGGCCACGGCCTATTACAACTGATGAATAAGTCTGAAAGCCACGCACATTTTACATTGACCAATTTGTCCTTCTTCTTTACTTCAATGTTCTTCTTTTGCTAGTTATATCCTTCTCTATAGCCCATTATTATTATTGTAATTATTATCAGTCTGAATATAACATTAATAGAAAAATGAGCAAGTTCTTAGTGATATTATTATATGTCGTATGGTTAGCTGCTTCTGGGTTTGTTAATGGATCTATCATCAAGAAGGAGAAAGACCAAATTAGGGTCTTTGAATTAAAGAAGGGTGACCTTACTTTGAAGGTCACTAACTGGGGTGCCACACTTGTTTCCTTGGTACTTCCCGACAAATATGGTACATATGCTTCAATCTCTCTTCAGTGTGTGCGTGTGTGTTAGTTTTCACATTTCATCTTCAAAAGAACTATAATTAAATCTTCCAGGTTTCTATATGTTGCTTCGTTATTTTTTCAAAAGCCTTTCACTAACTTCATTTTTCTTTTCCTGCAATGTTGTTTGTTTTAGGAAAGTTGGGAGACATTGTTCTTGGATATGATTCTCCCGAGGCATACACTGTAAGCCTATTGTTTTTTTAATATACGATTAATAAATTATTTCTTTAATTATCAACAAAAATATTATCTTTACATAAAAAATTAACTAC
>NC_029794.2:125857648-125872073 GCF_000816755.2 Arachis ipaensis
TTTTGAAATTGTTTTGCTTTTAATAAACTAAAATATCTAAACTATTCTCTTGATGGAAAAGAATGATTAAATTTAGAGTTAATGAACTATAAACACAACATGCATAATTATTTTTAAAGGAGTTACCACATATACTAATTATAAGTATTCAATTATTATAAAATATTTAAATCGTTGATTTTTTAATTGATAATTCAATGTTGTATTTTTTTCCTCTAAATTGGAGAAGCCCAATGATGAATCGAACTGTATTATATTCATCTATTGGCAGCAAAATAATTTGGACTGTGACAAAACACAAACACAAACATGTGATAGCTAACATTTGTACTGTATAGTTTACCACTTGTCACACTTATTAGCTTTGTCGCCAGCTTACTTTTCCATAAAATAATTAGTTGACAACCAACCCCATGTATAGTGGCTAAAAAATTTAGATATGAAAATAGGACTATTGTTATATTTTAATATGGTAATTTTTTTATGTTTTTTAAAATTATGGAAGGTACACAAATCAAAAGATTTGATTTGTGTTTAAAAAATTTTAAAAATTTGGGGTACATAAATTGAAAGGTCTGATTTCTATATTTGTTAAAAATTGGACGGTCCGATTTGTACTCCGTAAATTAAATCATCTCACATCTTCAAAAAATACCACAATAAATTACAATTTAAAAAAATACTATTGTTAACCCAATATTAAAAATAAAAATGTGCATGTATAGTTGCATTATATATATAACTAGCATATTAATTTTTTTATTTATTAGTTAAACGTGCATAATAAAAATGATAAATTAGTTATTAGAATAATAAACATCTTATATTCTAACTAAAAAATTATTGGATTTAGGTCATCAAGATATCTTAGAATTAAATCTTAAAAATATATGATGATTGATGAATAGTTTTAGTTAAAAAAAATGATAGAAGATGAATACTTTTAATGAAAAAAAATAGAAAATTGGCTAAATTAAAGTTGATTCATAAAATTACTTTCACTATGTTCAACTAAAATTTCTCTTATATTAAAGGAAGGAAGCCAAAAGAAAAATTCATAAAAAAATCTGACAATAAAAAAAAACAGACATTTTCACAGCTGTGCCTGTACCGGAAAATGATTACTGGCAGATACTTTCATGTGGTACAATAATTGCATGCAATGTACTATTTTGTTCCAAAAACAGTAAAAGGAGATAGAATATAATATATTAATTAAAATCAACGTTTAAAATTATTTTTTTTACAGTATATATAAGCAACGTTGCTCTCATTTGTAAAGTAAGATTCACCACTACATGATTGAATAAATAATTCAATATATATCATTAAAGCATTTCTATGTACAAAATCAATAACTATATGTTTAATTTGCAGAACGATACAACATATTTTGGAGCTACCATTGGCAGGGTTGCTAACAGAATTGGAGGAGCTCAGTTTACATTAAATGGAATCCATTACAAATTAATTGCTAATGAAGGAAACAATACACTTCATGGTACATATATACTAGTGCTAGTACTATATACGTCTACTTTATTTCCCTAATTTGAAAACATATAATTCTAATTTAATTAATTTCTATTACTGCTAATAACAAGATCTGATGAAGAAATTAAACATGTCACATATAAAGATTGTCTCATAATTGTGCTTGTCCTCAACTTACTTAGGTGGACCTAGAGGATTTAGTGATGTGCTTTGGAAAGTGATAAAGTATCAAAGAGATGGTGATAGACCCGAAATCAAATTCAGCTACCACAGTTTTGATGGTGAAGAAGGTAATAAACCGAATGTTTTTCACTTGAATCATTATACAATAGGGTTAATATTTAAACTTTTATGAGTAATTTTATATGAATTTCACTTACAATATATAAAACAATTAATAATAAAAAATGGTCGTTGCACTGATATGAATATGTCTTTCTCTGTAAATATGACTTAAGACATCTTCATCCGATGTTGATAAAATTTGTAATGAGAATATTGAAAATTTATGTTTTAGGATTTCCCGGTGACCTATTGGTAACGGTGAGCTACATCCTAAGTGAAGAATCGAGTTTGAGCATAGTCATGAAAGCAAAAGCCTTAAACAAAGCAACACCAGTGAGCCTGGTTAACCATGCATATTGGAACCTAGGAAACCACAACAGCGGCAACATCCTTAACCAAGTTGTTCAAATCTTCGGGTCCAAATTCACACCGGTCGATGACAACCTCATTCCCACTGGAAACTTCTCGTCCGTCCAAGGAACCCCATACGATTTCCGTAAGCCACAAGTTGTTGGCTCTAGGATTGACCAGTTATCCAAGACCAATGGCTATGACATAAATTATGTTCTTGACAATGACGAGGATGAGATTAGGGTTGCGGCTATTGTCACGGATAAGAGGTCAGGGAGAGTGATGAAGATTGCGACGAATCAACCGGGATTGCAATTCTACACTGCGAATTCCGTGAAGAATGAGAAGGGGAAAGACGGGTTTGTGTATCAGCCGCGATCGGCGTTGTGTTTGGAGACTCAAGCGTTCCCTGACTCCGTCAACCATCCCAATTTTCCGTCAACGATTGTCACGCCGAGAAAGCCTTACAACCATCTTCTGTTCTTCAAATTCTCCACTACCGATGCTCCACCTGGTTTTTCAGAGTCATAATAACAACTTCAATTTGTTATTAACTTATTATGGATTTTTATAATAAGAGGTTGTGTTGGTCAAAACGTTCAGGCCCTATTCCTGAGAGAAGCAGGAACTTAGCATTGGAGAAAAGAGAGAGTTCCAGCAGTTTTGAGAACAGAGAATCTTTTTAAATAAGGATTCATAATGTCCAATAATAACTTGCTACTTGATAACTTATTACAAAAATAAATAATTATATAAAATTTTAATTAATTAAATAATTATAATAATTAATTATATTAAATAATTATATTTTTATTTAATTAATAATTTATATTTTAATTAATTAATTAAGTGGGACCATAATAGGGACTAAAACTAGTTCCTCTTAATGAAGAAGAGAGATGCTTTGAGTTCATATTTACTGTTTATGACACAAAAATTGATGTGAAATTATTTTTTATGACAGGTGGGCCATAAATAAGAATTTGGATGAGTTCCCTATTGAAAATGGTCTAACTCTTTGATGTCGGTTAGAATCCGTGAATTCGCTACTTTAGCTATTATTTTGGAAAAAATATTATCCATACATTAAAATAATATATTCCTATTTTTTTATACCTAGTCAAACGTCAGGCTTTATAGGTAGCTTACATGACTCACTAACCAACAATAGCTGACTCAGCAAGTATAACTAACTTAAGCAGCTCCTTGTAACTAATTTACTAACTGTAACTAATAACTTTTACTCTCCGCAGACCGCAGCTATATATGTATGTATGTGGATTTCTCTTCTTCTTATGAGGGTGTGATCATATTCTCTTTCACGAGTAATGAGAAGAAGAAAGTTCTAGAAGCATGTGGAATGAGCTGAAGTTAGTTAGAAGGCTAGTGACGTGGGTCACCAGTTTGTTTCGGTTTGTTACTGTTAGTTAGGTAGTAGTCTCTGCATGCAATTATAAGCAGATAGTTTCACGTGTTATATATATGAAGCTACTAGAAATAGCTAGCTTGTAGTTCAATCAAGCACCAGGTTCAGTCATAATGAGAATCACCAATTCTCTCACAAACCATTCTCTCTGTTTCTCTCTCTCGTTCTCTCATTATTATTACACTACCCGCAAAGTTCACCAAAAATTAAATTACCATAAATTAAGAGATCCGAATTTTTTCAGTATATAAACCAAGATCCTAAGTCAATTATTTCTTTTCAGTTCTCAGTCATGTATTAAAGGGAGCTTTAAACAACTAAACAATTTTGCTTGGCATCATAAGCTTGGTAGGTCAATATTCTAAAGACTTTTTTTTTTGGTAGAGACAGAGTAAAGAAAAAAGAAAAGGACAAAGGAAGAAAGAAAAAAATGAAACAGAAAAAACCCAATTAAGCTAAAAGATGGTCACACGGGGGTCACTGCTTTTATAGTCACACGCTCTCGAACCTCATCCAGCGGGGCAAACCATTCCATAGAGTCAATTAACCCCCAATCAGCCACAGAATTTATCTCCCTAGAAACAACATTGAAATAAACCCACCCACTCCAAATGAATACCATCGAGTTAGAATATCAGCAATATTCGACCGACTTATCTCGGCAATCTGAGAAGAAATCAAGATGAATGCGTCAAGGCTATCAGTCTCATAAACAACCACTATTTGAAAATTACTTATTAGACATGAATATTTTTGATAGATTTTATCTCAAAAAAATAGAGACAAATTTTGTAAAAAAATTTTCGTCAAAAATAAAAAAAAAATGAATTAAAATGAATTACAGACGTAAAATAGAATCTGTCGATAATTCTATCAAAAAAATTAGTATTTTTTTGTGGAAAATAATTACCAACAGAAAATCCATCTGTATTTAAATGAACAAAATGTTGCATTTTATTAAATTATTATAGAAAGAAAATCTGTCTGTAATTTAAAATATTCCGTAAGAAAATATTGAGTTAAACCTAACTTAAACCCACTTTCTTGAGCTCCATTCACACTCCACATAAATAAAGCACGAGCTTCTTCCACCGCTACCGCCATTGCTCGCGTCACACGATCGATCTCTGTCATCCCTTGTGTCACACAAGCCCCTTCCGCCACCGATCTCGTCGCGCCTGCTCCCTTCGTCACCATCGTCGCAGAGCTCTCTCCGCCGCTCTCGTCGCGTCTGTTCCCTTCATCACCATCATCGCAGAGCTCTCTTCGCTGCCACTCTCGTCGCATCTGCTCCCTTCATGAATTTCAGGTATACTCTGATTTTGTGATTCTGTTGCTTAGGGCTCAATTTTTTTACGTCAATTTTAGGTTTATCAAATTTTCTTCGCAGTTGCTATCTTCTTATTGTTGTTCATACTGATTGAACTTGTTATAGTTGTAATGATGAAAGAGGTTCATCTTCACATACTGGTATCTCGAAACAGATGGAAATTTTGCCCTTTTTCATTCTCTTTTTTCTATTTAAATGTTTCTAATTTCTAGCTTAGGGATTCGATCACATGTTTTGAGTTTGTTCTACAAATCTATTCTATTTGTGATTTTTTGTGTGTGGATAAATGCATTTGCTTTAGTTTGAAATGAACAACATTTTATCTCAATTTGAGCTTGAACAATTTATATCGAGCTATTACATGTATAATTCTAGTTGTAGTTCTTAGTTCTTTAGTTACTACTCTGAAGAAACAAAAAGTAAGCATATTCACAATATTCACAATAAGCAGTAATAAGGTACACATTTGCAATTCTCCAGCAACGGCGCCAAAAACTTGATGGAGGAAAAATGTCGGTATAGATTTTCACAAAAAATATCGCGTTGCAAGTATAGTTCTAAACCGACAATTAAACTTCAATCAATGTTTAGATTGTTTGTCACAAATACAAACCCAATAAAATTAACTGAAGTATTTAAATCTCGAGTCGTCTCTCAAGGAATTGCAGGGAAGTATGTTTATTATTGGTTTTGGGAAAATATATTTTTGGGTTTTTGAAATGAGGAACAAGAAAATATAGATTGCGAGAAAAATAAACTAATAACTAAGAAGGCTCTTAGCAAGGATTGAGAATTAGAAGTCCTATCCTTATTATCATCATCAATTGTGATGGTAAATGTGAATTGCCTTCACTTAGTTAACCTCTAACCAATGGAGGAAGGTCAAGTGCATACAATTAACTTGAGTTCACAAGTCCTAGTCAACTCACAGTGAGAGACTAGCTTTGGTGAAATTCAAGCTAACGGGCAATCTCCAATTACCATTTAACAAAAGACTTTTGATAACTCAAGAGTCTCTAAATAATCAATCCAAGTCAAGAACATAAAAATCTAAATTAAAATCCACCCAAACATTTTATCAAACACTTGGAAGGCACAAAATAAAAGCATAGAAAAGTAATAAGAGAATGTAAAATTTAAGACCAACAATTGCAAGGAATCAATAATAACAAATGAAGAAGGAAGCAATAAGCATGAAATACCTCAAATTGCATTAAAAAGGAAATTGAATCTAACATGAAGAGTTCATAAATTAAATTAGGAATGTAAAGATGTCAACAAGAGAAAATAAACTAAGATGCTAGAATAATAGAATGTAGAAGAGAAACTAAATTACTACAAGATGGAAATCTGAATTGGAGAAGAAATAAAACTAAAAACCCTAAAACCTAGAGAGAGGAGAGAGCCCCTCTCTCTAGAAAACCTACATCTAAAACCTAAAGTGTGTGTATGAAAGTGATTGATCCCCCCATTCCAGCTCCACTATGAAGCCTCTAATATGAATTTTCGGGCCTGAAACTGGGTCAAACGCAGCCCAGAAATTGCCTCGAGCATTTTCTGTTAATTGCAGCACGTGGCGCTCGTCACGCGTACTCGTCAGCCACGCGTACGTGTCGATGGACTTTTCACTGGTCATGCGTACGCGTCAGCCATGCGTGCATGTTGTTTGTCTGCTGCACCAGTCACGCGTACGCATCATCCATGCGTGCGCGTCAAGGCCAGCTTCTCAAAACTTCAATTTCTTGTTTTCCTTCCTTTTTTGCATGCTTCCTTTCCATCCTCTAAGCCATTCCTACCCTAAAAAACCTAAAATCACTTAACGCACGTATCACGGCATCGATGGTAATAAAAGAAGATTACAAATTGGCAATTTTAAGGTCAAAGAAGCATGTTTCAATCATAGCACAAAATTAAGAAGAAAACTTAAAAACACGCAATTTATATGGATAAGTGTGACAATAATTGACAAAACCCACTCAATTCAATACAAAATAAATCATAAAATAGTGGTTTATCAGTCTCCCCACACTTAAACATTAGCATGTCATCATGCTAAGCTCAAGGGAAGCTATAAAGGGGGAAGAGGAATGGTGGAATTTATGAAATGCAACCTATCTATATGAATGCAACTAAATGCAAAATGCTTTTACCTACTTGGTTAAAAGTAAATCAAATTATCCAAAAATAAATATGAACTGGATTCCACTAATTCAAATCATAAAATAAAGTACACATAGACTTGCAAGAAGAAAACTCGTGAAAGTCGGGAACAAAGAATCGAGCATCGAACCCTCACCGGAAGTGTATACACTCTAATCACTCAAGTGTTTAAGGTTCAATTCTCTCAATCCTCTACTAATCTTGCTTTCTAAGGCTTGCTCTTTTTCTACTAATCAATAAAAATTTAATGCACAAATACACATATCAAGAGGTCTTTTCAAGGGTTATAATGGGATTAGGGTCAAGGTAGGATTGTATTTGGTCAAGTGCACTAAAATCCGAATCCTTAATTAACCTAAACTTCCCACCTAACTTAAGACAATCCATGTAATCAGAATATAAAATCTAACTACCCATTAACTATGTTTACCACATATTCATGCATCCCAATTTTGAGTACAACTCACATGCATTGCTACCACCACTTACTTTGGGGCATTTTGTCCCCTTTTTATTGCTTGCTATTTTTCTTTTCCTTTTCTTTTTTTTTATTTTTCTTTTCTTTTTATTTTTCTTATTTTTCTCAATGCATATGATTAAGGTATTGAATGCAAGAATATGTGCTCAACTATCTTTTTTATATTTTCACAAAAAAAGTCTAACATACTCAATTCCCAAACCAAATATTGCCAAACCCAACTTCCCCACACTTAAATCATGAACACTTTCACTAGTCTAAGCTAACCAAGGATTCAAATTAAGGACATTTATTATTTTTCGCTTAGAGTTAATGATGTGCTAACATAAAGAACAAATAGGGGTAAAATAGGTCATGAATATTTTCACTAGTCTAAGCTAACCAAAGATTCAAATTAAGGTTATTCATTGTTTTTTCTTAGAGTTAATGATGTGCTAAAGTATAAAGAACAAATGGGGTAAAATAGGCTCAACATTGGTTTGCAAAAGATAATGAAAAGGTAAGGCTATATGGGTATGTGAGCTATAGTGAAACAAGGCCTCAATCACGTAAGTGTATGCATATATCAAACAGTGAAAATATAGAATCAAGCAAGACAAAGATCACAATTTTAGAGAGAACGACACACACCATAATAAAACATTGGTTGATAAGATGCAACCAATCAAATAGGTTCAAAATCTCACTGGTTTTGTGTGTTCGAGCTCTAAACCATGTTCCAAAATAAATTTCTTCAAGCAAGTTCAACAAAAGCAAAAATTTTAGTTCAAATTAGTGAAATGCTATAAAATAGTTTCGTGGAAAAGAATTCATCACTTCAACCAAGTAGTACATACATGCAAGCAACGAACTACACATGCAATCTATTATGCAATGCAACAACTAACTAACAAAGAAAATAAACATTGGTGTTGAGACAGGAAGTAGTTACCCACGGAAGTCGGTATCAACCTCCCCACATTTAAAGATTGCACCGTCCTCGGTGCATATAAAGATGTGCAAGTGGACGGGTTGCTTCAACTGATGCGCTTTCTCAAAAGATTGTGCGGCGGTACTTGTTTGTCGCCCCATTTAGAAGTTTTCCATTTCCCTTCTTGGTGGCCATCCTGAAAGAAGAGGAAAAGGAAGAAGAATAACCTACAAACAAAGATATGAAAATAAATAAAATATGGGTGGGCTAATGCCAAATAATAATGAGGTTCTCAACTATATGGTAGCTACAACATGCAAGTGAGAAAGCAGTACAGGCAAATGGCATATCAATAGTGCAAGAATTGCAACAATGGGGGAGAGAAAATGGGTCATGAAAGACAATATAAGTTCATATCAATGCAAAAGAAATACAAGTGTCATGAAAGATTAGCATTGACCTATAAATAATATCACCCAACAATAGAAAACAAGTCACTAAGCACCAAAACAATGGAAGAAATATTCCACAAATGAGTAAGAACATTTAACACCAACTGTTAAATTAACAAATATAGAAAAGAAAAGGGGAACAAATAACAAAGTTAAAATGCAATGAATGCAAGTATGCAAATGCAATAAACAAAAGAGAACAAAAGAGAATTAGGATGAGAAGTTAAAGAAATGAAGAAGAAGAAAGTAAGAAAGGAGGAAGAAAGAAAGAGAGAGGAGAGAAGAAAGGAGAAAGAAATGGGGTAGAGAAGCGACGCGTAAGCGTCATCCACACACACACGTGGGTTGCAAAATGGGGAGACGACGCGTACGCATAGGTCACACGTACGTGTGAGAAGCAGAAATTAGAAGGTGACGCGTACACGTCAGTCAGGCGTACGCGTGGAAGTGAATTGTGCTCCTCGCACAACACTCACACAGTTCCTGCACAACTCTTGGGTTTAAGTACTAGACCATCAAAATTTTATCGTCGACGCGCAAGCGTCGTCGACGCCTATGAGTGGATGGTAAAAAACGCAATCGACGCGTACGCGTCACTGACGCGCACGCGTGGGTTGGGCTATGCCTCTAGCACCCCACCAGCGCGGTCCTGGCACAACTCGCTATCCAGGCTGCGCTGTCGCGCCATTTCAGCACGGTTTGGGCACGAACCAAATTACACGCAACGGAAGAAAAAGAAAGTAATCCTTAAAGATCTATTTTGTGCTTAAACTTTATTCGAATAATATAAATATAATATATAGATTAGATCTAAATACCTTTAGACGCTTTAGTAAAAATCACTTTCTCCTTCGATGGTACGAAGGCGCTATGCGTATCCACACCGAGACCAACCTTTGCTGTCATCTCTTTGACCAATGGATATCTGATCTAAATTGAGAACCTCTTTGCAACTTTTGCACGCCATAAAATTCTTCTCCAAGAATTAGGCTCACATACATTTATGCGTGTAGAGGTAAAGAAATAAAACTCTTGTTATTCTCTCTTTATTCACCATGTTCCTCTACTCTTGGCATACATATATATAGTATGAGATTTGTTACTAATTTTAAATTTGATTCTCAATTCAAATTTAAATCATATCTTTAAATTCCAAATCTGAATCCTTTAAATTTTATGAATCATATCATAACAATTTAAAATATAATCGATTTGGATCTCATCCAAATTTATAATTCAAATTCAGAAATAGAATAACTAATTATTCTCAAATCTCATTTAATATTCTCAATTATCATACTATTATTATATTCTTGGTGCTAGCAAAGAATATAATAATATTCCATTTGAATTAATATAATTATTTATTTGATCAAATCAAAATAATAATTAAATAATTCTACAACAAAGATTAGAACACTCGTTAGTGTGTGACCCCATAGGTTCAATACTAAGCGGGTAGTAAATTAGTCATACTAAATTTACTAATCAAGGTTAGCGTCTAGCAACACTCCTCAACGATCCGATAGTATGAAGTAATATATTTTACTAAGAACCTTAGAAGAACAAAGTATAATTCCTTCCATCTTTCCAGCTCTTGGTTATGTAACACCTTCACTATCAGAAGTCACGCTTCCGGTAGCGGCCGTAGCGCACTCTGATAGCAAGGAGTCTTACGACTACTTTACATACTAAATATTAAAATAGGAGCCTATGACTCGACACTGTATCGCTGATTTCTTTGAAAAAAACCAGAAATAAATATTTTATCTTAAGAAAAATACAAACAGGCATAGATTCATATACAAGACTCCTTACCTAATAATTCAATATATTATACTTATAAAACATACAATTCCTATCCCTCTTACAAACTTGTAATAACAAAGACGAGGGAAGAAAATAATCTAATTAATACAACAACATATAAACTAAACGTAGTATAACTCTTCTTAATGCTTCTTCATCCGGTTCCTGAAAAGGTAAAACTATAGGTGGGTGAGAACCTAACCACATGGTCTCACCACGGAGTTTCAAAGTTGTCATAAGAAGATATTTAATAAGAAAACTGTTTTTTAAACTCAGTGATTATCATTGCCTTATGAATCTTTTAAAAACCAATAGGTAATCGTTCAAAACCTTTTCAAAGAAATAATGTTCAATCTTTCAGAAATCCAAAACATTTCCTTTCTTATAAGAAAATCTCAATCAGAAACCAACCACGCAATCAAACAATACAATCGTTAACTCAGCACAAAAGTTTATTCTCAAATATAGCACGCCAGGACAAACACAGGCAAGACAGACAAGGAAAGCACAAGTAGGTAGCAGTTACAGCAAATAGTTCAAGTAGCAGTTAAGAATAGTTTAGCAATTAGGCAAACCAAAACAAGTTCAAACCCAAGCAAAGCATACAAATGCATATGATGCATGCCTGTCCTATGGCTGATGAGGCTCATCTGTCGGTTATCCAGCCAACCCGACAAGTCTGAATTAGGGATGTCAATGGGGCAGGGCGGGGGCGGGGGATGCCTCCCTGCTCCCCATCCCCGCCCTCAAATTTGTTCCCCATCCCCGCCCCATTCCCCGTCGTGGGGGAATATTGCTCCCCATCCCCATTCCCCACGGGGCCACATTCCCCGCGGGGACCCCATTCCCCATCTACATAATAGTTCTAACTAATTATTAATTTCCATATGAATAGAGCTGCAAGTATCTATCTTATACAAAAACTGCAAGATTTTATACACGATGGTGACTTCTTTCGAAATAACACAATGGGGGGACGCAACGACGAGCCAAAGGACAAAGCAGTGAACGAGGTGGGAGATGCGGCAACATAGAGGAGAATGGACACGACGGCAGAGTTACGAAAAGGAACGCCACAAATAGAAATTACGACGCGGTAAGGGTGATGGCACGGTGAAGTGTGACGATGCGATGAGAAGGGTGACGACGGGGTAGCTGCAGAGAGGTTGGATGGAGTATGAACAACCTTAGGGATCTCTGAATTGAAAAAGGGTTATGCAAATAAAGATTAGGAGTTTTGGGTTTCTCTATATATGTGTGTGTGAGAAATGACTAAAAAACATATATGAGAAATAAACTATTAAGGATAATTCAAGGAATTCATAAATTTCGGGGAATAGCGGGGACGGGGCGGGGATCCCTGCTCGGGTCCCCGCACCTGCTTCGGGGGAATTTTGTCCCCCATCCCCATCCCCGCGGAGAAAATTCCCCACAATCGGATCCCCATTCGGGGCAGTCCCCGCAGGGATCCCCGCGTCTCGGAGAATTTTGCCATCCCTGGTCTGAATTGTCCTTAGACTATCCCCCGACATGCATCCCCAAGAGTCTATGCATAGCTTTTTCTCAAATAATCAATATTGCTCAATGGGGGTAACATCCCCGGGAATTTATATAGTGCCCGGTCACACTTACGTCGTAGGGTCAACAGAGTATCGAGTTTTCAACCTGGTACACGTGGTGGCAAGCCACGGCACTTAATCCAGGGAACCTCGTATCTCAGATATTTCAAATTCATAAGCCACATAAATAATTCATTCATCATTCATCAATATCTAAACCATTCTCAATATCATCATCATTCGTCAATACATATCCCATTTCCAAATTCATTCAAAAATCATATTTCAAATCAATCCTCGTCATCCTTCTTTCCGTTAATCAACAATCTCAAACCAAAACATAATTCTTTCTTTTCTAAATAAATCAATCTTAAACATATAACGTTTAAGAATGAAATCTTTTTAAACAATTACTTCAAACAACTTCCAATTTTATAAAATTTCGGCAGTATCTCCTCTAAAACTCGGATTCTGCCACCCTTTTCGGGTTCCATCCAAACATTTCTCAACCATTTCCAAATCTTAATCATCTTCCAAAATTCAACCAATTCCAATATCAAATTATTTTCAAAGCGAATCAATGCCAATAATAAATCTCTTTTTAAAATCAAACCAGCTCAAATACTAAATTATTTATAAAGTCAGACTAACTCAAAATTAAACCGTTTCTAAAATTAATTCATTTTCATATTTCAAATCATTTTCAAAGCCGATTCGTTTACATTCTCAAAAACAGCTTCAAAACCAAGAAAGCCACTTTTCATAATAATCAACTAAATAACCTTTCAAACCAATTTCTTTTCAGCAATCACAACTACTCAAGCAATCAAGCAATCAGTCATTCAGTCCAACAAACAACCACATTTATAAGACAATCATAATCACAGACATATGTTTCTCACATTAATATCTATTTATAACAACTCTGTAAGATAAAATGAATTTTAAGAAAACCCCTACCTCGGAAGTTGAACCTGTAACACCCTACCACACTAAGCTTTACGCTTAAGTCGTAAAACGAAGGTGGTGTGATATTACGACCTCTAAAATAAAATGAGTACATATAATAGCAAAAGAATTATAATATGCTAGGAGCCTTGAAAAATAGGGGAAATAAGAATTTCAAGATAAAAGCGCAACGCTCAAGGAATGAGTTAACTTGCAAGCTAAGAAAATCATAACTATTAAACATAAAATAACAGAAGTGGGAATAGAGTGCCAAAGATACAAAATAACAAGCTCCTAACTCAGCCTGTGAAGTCAAGACTGGCCGGAGAATATTTACATATATGTACATACATATCCAAAACCCAAAAGTACATATACACAATCCTACCTCTCCATAAACCTCTAAGAGGATTAAAATAACAAGTTATGCGGAGAGAAAACCAAGTACATATATATATATATACATCATAGCATAACAAAATAACCATGTAACCACTCCGCTTCAAGAGTCCAGACGCCTAACGAGATGCCTCTCGACCTGCATCTGAAAAACAACAACATAGTATGGAATGAGAACCGGAGGTTCTCTATATGGTAAAGGTGCCACACACATAATATATAAGGTCCTGGGAATGCCAGAGGCAATCCTAGAACGCCGACACTCAGATAATAGAGCTTAAAGTATTAAACAGAAGCCATAAAAGGTGGTTTTCTAAGAACATTTAAACCTAACTTAACTTAACCTTAAAATCTAAGTCCCATACTACCATTCCTCCATACCTCCAATTCCATCATGCGTTTTTACAGACAAATAAACAGATAAAAGCAAGCACAGGAAGGTTACAGTTACTGCAGGTAACAAATACACATTTAACATGGCAAGAACATATAGGCACACCCAATTAATGTACAAGCAAGTAATTCAAGTAATATGCAGATGATGCATGCCTGTCCTATGGCTGATGAGGCTCATCTGTCGGTTATCCAGCCAACCCGACAAGTCTGAATTGTACTTAGACTGTCCCCTGACGTGCATCCCCAAGAGTCTATGCATAGTTTTTTTTCTCAAATAATCAATAATACTCAATGGGGGTAACATTCCCGGAAATTTATATAGTGCCCGGTCACACACTTACATTGTAGGGTCAACAGAGTATCGAGTTTTCAACCTGGTACACGTGGTGGCAAGCCACGGCACTTAATCCAGGGAATCTCGTATCTCA
>NC_029794.2:125882478-125882855 GCF_000816755.2 Arachis ipaensis
GTCCATCAATAGTTCCAATTCAAAACATAATTCATTCTTTTCTAAATGAACTAAACTTAAAACATGCTCATTTTCTTAATAACTCAAAATCAAACCATATAACCTTTGAATCTAAATCTTTTTAAATAATCATATAAACAAAATCTCTAATTTTTATAAAATTTCGGCAACATTGACGAACGGATTTTTGACGGTTTAGAATTTCACAAATAAAATCTCGTTGAAGTATAGTCTCCAAACCAACAATAATCCTTTCATGCAAAAATTTGTTTGTCACAAGTACAAACCCCTAAATTCTATAAACCGAAGTATTTAAACCTCGGGTCGTTCTCCCTAGGAATTACAATAAAGTGTCTTGTTATTGGTTATGAGTTATT
>NC_029794.2:125882880-125909240 GCF_000816755.2 Arachis ipaensis
GAAGTAGAAGGAGACTTGAATTAAACCTAGAACTATGAGATCCTAATCTAACCCTAATTCCTAATCCTAATTCTAGAGAGAAGGGAGAGCTTCTCTCTCTAGAAACTAACTACAAAGCTAAACTAAACTAATTGGTAACTAACATATGTTTCCCTCTTCACTCCTTGGGTTAAATAGCATCAGAAATGAGTTGGATTGGGCCCACAAGGCTTTAGAATTCGTTGGCCACGTTTTGCTTTAAGTGAACTAGGTGGCAGCAACGGCGCGTGCGCGTACTTTGCGCGTGCGCGCCACCATACGTGTAGCAACTATGGCAAACTTATATCTTTTCGAAGCCCCGGATGTTAGCTTTCTAACCCAACTGGAACCGCATCATTTGGACCTCTGTAGCTCAAGTTATGGCCGATTAAGTGTGAAGAGGTCGGCTTGACAGCTTTCCGGTTCTTTCATTTCTTCATGAGTTCTCCACCTTTTCATGCTTCTTTCTTCATTCCCTTGATCCAATCTTTGCCTTCTAAATCTGAAATCACTTAGCAAACATATCAAGGCATCTAATGGAATCAAGGTGAATTAAATTTAGCTATTTTAAGACCTAAAAAGCATGTTTTCACTCTTAAGCACAATTAAGGGAGAAGTTATAAAACCATGCTATTTCATTGAATAAATGTGGGTAAAAGTTGATAAAATCCCCAAAAATCAATACAAGATAAACCCTACAAATGGGGTTTGTCAAGCATCTCCTCTAAAACTCGGATTTTGCCACCCTTTTCGGGTCCAAACCTGCTTTCTTTTCAATTCAACATACCCTTCCTTATCATCATAACAATCACCACAATAAATCTACCTCATATCAACAATTAAACTCATACAATATTCAAATCCAACAACCAAAATTCAACTAAGAATCATAGTTCACAAATCCTATGCTTTTAACACAAAATGCCTCAAATCAATAATTCACCGAATCATTAATTAATCAACAAGCACCAAACCAACCATGTTCATCAACAATAACATTCAACTATAATTCTCTCCAAATTAACATAACAACATTCACCATCCAAAATTAATAACTAATTATCCAATAAACTTCAACCAATTATATTCATCGACAAATTACTAAATATTAAACATACACCTGCATTCCAACTTATCCTATGGTCATCTAGCCTAAGTTTTCACAGAACATTATATATTAAATGCAAGAAACCTAAACCATACCTTAGCCGATTCCCACGTAACGACCAAAGCTATTTATTCAAAACCAAGACAGCCCCTCAAAATTCAACTAATCCGCTTCCTCCAAGTTCCAGTATTCACAATTTCAAGCTCCAATTATTTATTCACAACCTAGTACACATTCATAACACATATATATCCAATTTAATACTCAAAGCTCAAATTCAATGAAAATAAAATAGAATTATCGTATCCTCACCTTACCCAAGCTTCACATAAGCAAGAGTGAACGTTTTTCTCAAGCTAATTGGATCCTAAAACATCAAAAATCAAAGAAATTCAACATTCCCACTTAAAATTCGAAAATTGGGGGAAATGAGAGGCTGAAGTGGAATATCAAGTTACCTATGAAATTGTTCCAGTAGAAACTTCCGGTAGAAATGTAGAGCTCGACGCGGTGAACGCGTGGCCGCAAACGGTGCGGCGATCGGAGCTCGGACGGAGAAGTTACGGGAGTTGGAAATTTACGTGAGGGTTTACGGGAATGTTTCGTTCTTCATTTCCCTGGAAGCTTTCAGCTTCGTTTACATTGAAATGAGGGGGATGAAGGCTTGGGTTCACTTAAAAAGGCTGGTCCGGTTGGACCGATAGCCCGGTTCGGGTCCGGTTCAACCGGTTCGGTCCGTTCGGTCCAATTTTGGACCGTTTTCTTCGAAATTGGTGTCAAAATTCTCGTTTCGATGAGCTCTATCCTAATTTAATATAATATTCACATTTCTAATCCTCTTTATTAAAAACTAATTTATTAACTAATTATCTACTAATTTAACCGGGGTTTACATCCTACCCACGTAATAAAGAATTTTGCCCTCAAAATTCAAATCTAGTTACCTGAAAAGAGATGTGGATAGTCCTTTCGCATATCTGATTCGAGTTCCCAAGTATGTTCCTCGATACCAGCTCGTCTCCAAGCTACTTTTACCAATGATACTTCCCTTCCTCGTAATCGTTTAACACTGGTGTCATCAATCCTCACCGGAATTACTGGGAGTGTTAGATCTTCTCTCACTTGGATTGGTTCTGGTTCTAGAACATGACTTGCATCAGGGGTATACTTTCGAAGCTGTGATACATGAAATACATCGTGCAAATTCGAAAGGTACGACGGTAAGGCAATTCTATAAGCCAATGGTCCAATTCTCTTCAGAATCTCAAACGGTCCAATATAACGGGGATTCAGTTTCTTGGTCTTAATAGCTCTTCCCATGCCAGTGGTTGGTGTAACTTTCAGAAAGACATGTTCTCCTTCTTCGAATTCCAAAGGCTTTCGCCTCTGATCAGCATAGCTCTTCTGGCGGCTTTGGGCTATAAGCATTCGACTACGAAACTTCTTTATCTGCTCAGTCGTTTCAGCTATCATTTCAGGCCCTAATAAACTCCTTTCTCCAGTTTCATACCAACGTAGTGGAGACTGACATTTCCTGCCATACAGAGCCTCATACGGAGCCATTCCGATGCTCGCATGATAGCTATTATTATAAGCAAACTCTACTAATGGCATATACCGATCCCAACTCACTGGCTGGTCCAAAACACAAGCCCTTAGCATATCCTCCAAGGTCTGAATAGTTCTTTCTGACTGACCATCTGTCTGAGGGTGATACGCAGTACTCAAGCTTAACTGAGTCCCAAATGCACGCTGAAAAGCTCCCCAGAACCTTGCTGTGAAACGAGGATCTCTGTCAGATATGATAGTAGAAGGCACACCATGCAACCTGACAATCTCTTTAATATACATTCGAGCTAATTCTTCCATTGTACAACTTATTCGGATAGGAAGAAAGTGAGCTGATTTTGTCAGTCGATCCACAACCACCCAAATAGCGTCACAACCAGACCGGGTTCTAGGCAAACCTATCACAAAATCCATTGCAATACTCTCCCATTTCCATTGTGGAATCTCCAAAGGCTGAAGGGTCCCTGATGGTCTCTGATGCTCAATCTTAACCTTCTGACACGTTAAACATTTAGATACATGCAATGCCACATCATTCTTCATACCTGGCCACCAGAACATTGCTTTCAGATCCTGATACATTTTAGTGCTCCCTGGGTGAATTGAAAACCCGCTCTTATGAGCTTCCTTCAAGATACTTTGTCGCAGGTCTCCAACATTAGGCACAATAATCCGGTTCTTGAACCTCCACAAACCATCCTGTCCTTCTGACACTCTCCACTGTTTTCCTTGTTCAACTGTTGGTAATACCTTACGTAATGCTTCACTGTCTCGATGAGCCTTCAGAAGTTCTGATTTAAAATCACTAGAAATTTGCAACTGACTCAAACACAGGATTCCAGATTCTTCTCTAATTCCCAAATTCAAACCTTGAAATGCCTTTAGTAATTCTTCTTCCCGTAGCATCATCCAAGCTACATATAAAGATTTTTGACTCAAGGCGTCCGCCACAACGTTCGCTTTTCCTGGATGATAATTCAATTCAAAATCATAATCTTTCAGAAGCTCCATCCATCTCCTCTGACGCATATTCAATTCTTTCTGCTCAAAAAGATACTTCAAACTCTTATGGTCTGAGAAAACATGAAACTTAACACCATAGAGATAATGCCTCCAAATCTTTAAAGCAAACACAACAGCAGCAAGTTCTAAATCATGTGTCCGGTAGTTCATCTCATGCCGCCTTAACTGCCGTGAGGCGTATGCTACAACTTTCTGGTGCTGCATCAGAACGCACCCTAGACCCTTTAGTGATGCATCACAATACACTTCAAACGGTTCACTTGGTTCAGGTAATACCAATACAGGTGCAGTAGTCAACCTGTGCTTCAATGCTTGGAAACTCTCTTCACATTCCGGAGTCCAGATAAAAGGCGTATCCTTCCTAGTCAATTTAGTTAAAGGTAAGGCGAGTTGTGAAAATCCCTTAATGAATCTGCGATAATACCCCGCCAAACCTAAGAAACTCCTGATCTCTGTCACTAAAGTTGGTCGCTCCCAATTCATCACTGCTTCCACCTTAGCAGGATCCACAGCTATCCCCTGCTTACTCACCACGTGGCCGAGAAACTTCACTTCACTCTTCTAGAACTCACATTTAGATAACTTAGCATATAACTTCCTATCTCTCAGAATTTGCAGCACAGTTCGCAAGTGATCAGCATGCTCCTCTTCAGTCTTAGTATAAACAAGAATGTCATCAATGAAGACAATAACAAACTTGTCCAGATACGGTCGAAAAATCCTGTTCATATAATCCATAAATACTGTCGGGGAATTAGTTAACCCAAAAGACATCACTGTATACTCATAATGACCATAACGCGTTCTGAAAGCAGTTTTCGAAATATCCTCATCTCTAACCCTTATCTGATGATACCCGGATCACAGGTCGATCTTAGAAAACACACCGGCACCCTGTAACTGATCCATTAGATCATCGATTCTAGGCAATGGATATTTATTCTTCACAGTGATCTTATTCAATTGTCGATAATCGACACACAGCTGCATACTCCCATCCTTCTTCTTTACCAGTAACACTGGCGCTCCCCACGGAGAAACACTTGGTCGGATAAAATGCTTACCCAACAGATCTTCCAGCTGAGCCTTCAGTTCAGCCATTTCTAAAGGCGACATCCTATAAGGAGTAATTGAAATTGGACCGGATCCAGGTACCAACTCAATTGCAAATTCAACTTCTCGGTTAGGTGGGAATTCATTAATATCATCCGGAAACACATCTGGAAATTCACATACAACGGGAATCTGCTCTAAACTCTGATCATCACCTGATACTCCCGCAGTTAATAACATAATACCCTGACATTCAGTTCCAGAACAGTTTACTATCATAGAATTCAAATAGTAACTATTCACCACAACCGGTGCTTCAGACCCTTCCGGCATAAACTGTACTGACTTCTCAGAACAATCAAGCAAAACATGATTCTTGGATAACCAATCCAACCCCAAGATGAGATCAAGACCAGTCATAGGCAAACAAATCAAATCATGCACAAATTCACGATGTTGTACTCGAAAGGGAACTTGTGGACATCCTATCCTAGTCACCATAGCTTCATGAGTAGCGTTATATACTTTCAAATCATAACCTAAAACCACCGGAACTCCAGGATGATACCTTTCACACTTCTGACAATTCAGATCTTGCTGTGGCTGCTTCCCAAACCTTTTTTCTTGACTAGCATTGGTATTCGGCCTTCTGTAATTACCTTGACCCTGATTCTGCTGCGGAACAAAGCCTCCACGCTTGAAGTTTCTACCTCTCGGAGCAAAGTTCCTCCCTGAAGGCCTCTGAAAAGGCATCCTCAAACTCCCTTTCTCTGCTGCCGCCTTCCTCACACAATCCTCAGCCACCCTACTCTTATTCACCAATTCAGAAAATACCCTGATCTCCATTGGGGCAACGAAGCTCAGAATATCGCTCCGAAGACCTCCCTCATATTTAATACACTTCCATTCAGCAAAATCTTCAGGCGCACCTTGACAGATACGAGAAAAGCGACATAACTCCTCAAATTTACTGGTATACTCAGCAACAGTCATCTGTCCCTGCTTTAACTGCATTAATTCAAGTTCCTTGGTATTTCTGGCTGAATTAGAAAAGTATTTCTTATAGAATTCTGTTCGAAAAACCTCCCAAGGAATTACAGCACCATCAGGCTGCATAATACGTCGTGTTCCCTGCCACCAATACTGAGCTTCACCTTGCAGCTGATAAGTTCCAAATTTAACCCATTGCTCTTCAGGAACCTGTTGGGCCTGCAACGCCCTTTCCATAGCCTGAATCCAGTTATCTACATCAGTGGGATTTGAGGTTCCTCTAAAAGTCGGAGGATGAACATTCAGAAATGTAGCAAGTGTCATAGGACCATCCTCATCATTATTATTCCCATGATTACCCTGATTTATCTGATTACCCAATGCCTCCGCTGTTGCCTGCATAGCTGCAGCCATATTTCTCAGGGCAGCCATAAAGTCTACTGGATCAGTCTCTATGGGAGCAGGAGTAACGGTGCCTGTCCTACCTCTACCTCGCCCGCGACCGCGTTCGCGAGTCGACATCTGGTCCCTATACACACCAAACAAGTGATATTAAGTTGATCAGTCTCAATATCGCAGGTCTAATGCTTTAAGTTCCAAATGCATGCTCACAAACGTTTATGCCATATATATCAATCAGATATCCTAATAGCACATAAACACATATACAGAGAATGCACAGAAGCACAATCAGTCCGTCTTTCAGGCTCTATAGGAACGAACCGCTTTGATACCATAATGTAACACCCTACCACACTAAGCTTTATGCTTAAGTCGTAAAACGAAGGTGGTGTGATATTACGACCTCTAAAATAAAATGAGTACATATAATAGAAGAAGAATTATAATATGCTAGGAGCCTTGAAAAATAGGGGAAATAAGAATTTCAAGATAAAAGCGCAACGCTCAAGGAATGAGTTAACTTGCGAGCTAAGAAAATCATAACTATTAAACATAAGATAACAGAAGTGGGAATAGAGTGCCAAAGATACAAAATAACAAGCTCCTAACTCAGCCTGCGAAGTCAAGACTGGCCGGAGAATATTTACATATATGTACATACATATCCAAAACCCAAAAGTACATATACACAATCCTACCTCTCCATAAACCTCTAAGAGGATCAAAATAACAAGTTATGCGGAGAGAAAACCAAGTACATATATATATACATCATAGCATAACAAAATAACTATGTAACCACTCCGCTTCAAGAGTCCAGACGCCTAACGAGATGCCTCTCGACCTGCATCTGAAAAACAACAACATAGTATGGAATGAGAACCAGAGGTTCTCAGTATGGTAAAGGTGCCACACACATAATATATAAGGTCCTGGGAATGCCAGAGGCAATCCTAGAATGCCGACACTCAGATAATAGAGCTTAAAGTATTAAATAGAAGCCATAAAAGGTGGTTTTCTAAGAACATTTAAACCTAACTTAACTTAACCTTAAAATCTAAGTCCCATACTACCATTCCTCCATACCTCCAATTCCATCATGCGTTTTCACAGACAAATAAACAGATAAAAGCAAGCACAGGAAGGTTACAGTTACTGCAGGTAACAAATACACATTTAACATGGCAAGAACATATAGGCACACCCAATTAATGTACAAGCAAGTAATTCAAGTAATATGCAGATGATGCATGCCTGTCCTATGGCTGATGAGGCTCATCTGTCGGTTATCCAGCCAACCCGACAAGTCTGAATTGTACTTAGACTGTCCCCCAACGTGCATCTCCAAGAGTCTATGCATAGTTTTTTTCTCAAATAATCAATAATACTCAATGGGGGTAACATTCCCGGAAATTTATATAGTGCCCGGTCACACACTTACATTGTAGGGTCAACAGAGTATCGAGTTTTCAACCTGGTACACGTGGTGGCAAGCCACAGCACTTAATCCAGGGAATCTCGTATCTCAGATTATTCAAATTCA
Organism: Arachis ipaensis; assembly: GCF_000816755.2. NCBI lineage: Eukaryota > Viridiplantae > Streptophyta > Magnoliopsida > Fabales > Fabaceae > Arachis > Arachis ipaensis. Next base: position 125,890,587 of record NC_029794.2, read on the forward strand.
TAAGCCATATAAATAATTCAATTATAATTCATCAACATCCACATCATTCTCAATCGCATCTCATTCATCATCATACATCAATCATATTCAATCCATATCCTTCATTATCACACCTCCCATTTCGTCCATCAATAGTTCCAATTCAAAACATAATTCATTCTTTTCTAAATGAACTAAACTTAAAACATGCTCATTTTCTTAATAACTCAAAATCAAACCATATAACCTTTGAATCTAAATCTTTTTAAATAATCATATAAATAAAATCTCTAATTTTTATAAAATTTCGGCAGCATCTCCTCTAAAACTCAGATTTTGCCACCTTTTTCGGGTCCAAACCTGCTTTCTTTTCAATTCAACATACCCTTCCTTATCATCATAACAATCACCACAATAAATCTACCTCATATCAACAATTAAACTCATACAATATTCAAATCCAACAACCAAAATTCAACTAAGAATCATAGTTCACAAATCCTATGCTTTTAACACAAAATACCTCAAATCAATAATTCACCGAATCATTAATTAATCAACAAGCACCAAACCAACCATGTTCATCAACAGAACGCGTGGCCGCAAACGGTGTGGCGATCGGAGCTCGGACGGAGAAGTTACGGGAGTTGGAAATTTACGTGAGGGTTTACGGGAATGTTTCGTTCTTCATTTCCCTGGAAGCTTTCAGCTTCGTTTACGTTGAAATGAGGGGGATGAAGGCTTGGGTTCACTTAAAAAGGCTGGTCCGGTTGGACCGATAGCCCGGTTCGGGTCCGGTTCAATCGGTTCGGCCCGTTCGGTCCAATTTTGGACCGTTTTCTTCGAAATTGTTGTCAAAATTCTCGTTTCGATGAGCTCTATCCTAATTTAATATAATATTCACATTTCTAATCCTCCTTATTAAAAACTAATTTATTAACTAATTATCTACTAATTTAACCGGGGTTTACAGAACCCATAAATTAAAGGCGTCACAAGAATCATTCCTCTCCGCCCGAAATAAACTGCAGCTTCAATCACAGGTCTGCTCACTTCCACAATGGCAGAAACGGTTTTAATTGCAACAGGCAATCCCGACAACTCAATCCTAAAACATAAATATCGCAAAAACCTTAATAACACATAACAGAAAACTAACGACGAGGGTTCGCAATAGGATATACCTACAATAAGAGTAAAATGGAACAGCCGCAATCCCGAGCTGGCCCGGTGGCAGCTCCGACAGCGGCCAGAAACTTCGATGGTCCAACAGCAACTTTAACTTTGATATAAAATCATCCGAACTCAACCCTACAATACCAACAGCTCAGAGCCTCTAATAACTTATATTGGAATATCGATTTCAAAGGTTCTGGAAGTAAAAACGCTTACCAAGAAGGTAAAGGCGACAAACCCACTTATTCCAAATTAACAGCAACAGCAGCAATGGCATTAGAACCAGCAGTAATAACAGCAGCAACATCAACACCGAATAGTAACAATTTATTTTGACAAATTAAAATTAACATGAAGTGGATATTAGGTGAAACTAAGACCAACTGACATGGTGAAGGAGGCAAAACAAGTTCAATCTCACCATGAAAAGCAGCAAACCCTAACGAAACAGGGGCGGGGCAGAAGGAGTAGTGGTAATTTTCCAGCGACTAGAGGCAGCAAGGGCTTCAACCGAAACAGAACAAAATCAAAATCAACGACAAAGACCTCGAAACAATTCCGGCTAGCCCCATCAATAGCGACCTGAACCCTTTCTAGACGGTGGTTCCTGCGATGGCTTCGTTCACCACCTCCCCATGCATTTCTTCTTAGCTCAGACCAGCGGCAGATTTGTCTCCACCAGCGGCAGCAAGGGCACCCGCCGAGGATGATGATGGCGAGCCTTGAGGCGACGGCGGCGACCTCGCGCAGCACAGCGGCGGAGCGCAGCTTCGAATCCCTTGCGAGCGCGCTTTCTCTTCTCCACCGCAGACTCTCTCTCTCTCTCTGTCTCTCTCTGTCGCCTCCCTCCTCATCCGTGACGGCACAGTCGCAGTGACGCGACAGCGCTTGGCTCGGCGGCGCTGGCTTCATGGCAAGGACGACGGCGCGGACAGCTGCTGTAGGGGCGACGGGATTCACGGCGCGAGGCAACGGCGGTTCACGAGGATGGCGCGAGCTCCTCCCTCCACCGGCGCGCTCCTTCTCTCTCGGACTCCCTCTTCTCTTTGATCTATTTCTCTCTGGTTCTCGTTCCCTCGGTGTGCATGTGTGTTTGTTACATTGAGAGAAGGTGAGGCTGTGTTGGTGTTTCAGAAAGGGAAAGGGGTAATGGCGGCTGGGAAAGGGAAATTGGGTTTCTAATTAGGGATTTAGAATTAGGGTTAGGGTAGTTCAATCATTTCACTAAAATTAGGAGTAATTGAAAATCAAAAACCAATTTTTAATTCAACAAAATCATCTTTAAAGAAAATATTATTTAATCATAAATTTACAAATTAATTTCGATGAAATATTCTAATTAAAGGATTAGATATAATATAATTAATTTTCTTTATCTTTAACTTAAAGTATTAAATGATATAAATATAAATCATCTAAAATCAAATCATATAAAATTCTTATTATTTTTAATAAGAATAATTTCTGAAATTAAAACTATAAATAAATACATGATTTGAGATTGATTTAAAATAAAACTTTTCAAAATTCTTGGGTCTTACATCCTATCCACCTTATAAAAATTTTCATCCTCAAAAATTGATACAAAATAAAAGAGATTTCATATTACTTCACTCTTGAACTTATTTAAAGAAAAGGCAAAAAGTTCACAATATATATATTTATATAGTTTCAAATACCAGAATTTTCATATGGCATAAAAATATAAAGGGTATAAGTATGATGTGAAACAAAGTTACAAGATAAGCTTGATGCACAAAATTAAATATTTCAAACGTGTGATGGTAAAGCAAGGCGGCAAAAGGGTATAAAACAAGCCGGGGTTAAAATGATGTGTTCAACGTCCGGATACTAATCTCATACCAACTGCAAAGACTCAACTATTCAAATTTCAACATAACTTATCTCCACCATTTTCAACCGTATTTCATTGGGCAACTGATCTGACGGTTCTTAACTTCGTTAAACACTTTGCAAACCTTATTACTGGTCATGAATTCCACATCAATAGAACTATGTCACGTAAAACAAGGTTCCACAATTCCCAATGATGTCGTACATTTATGAGTTTCACCTTTTGCGTCCACCAAACGTATCCTAAAGAATTAATGTGTCGTTTACTAAGTCCAACAGTCCCATAAGATACCAAAACTAATCTCGAGTATACTCAGAAGGATAATAGACCTTAGAAAAGAAAGGAAAGCGGCAAGGACCGTATTCGCGAGAATTTGAAAAAAAATTGTTGAAATCACAAGTAGACAAGAATAAGCAAGTAATGAAGAATGCTAGAAAGAGAATCAACTGATAACTTTAAGGGTAACTCTCGAGTCGAAGGGATTCGATAGGACCAATAAGATGAAAAATAACACAGTATTTTGAAACGAATTCAAGCTGAATAAAAAATAGGAGGTTTACAGAAGAAGAATATCCAAACCAAAGACAAAGTTTATAGAACTCAAGAGTATGGTTTAAAAATATTTTCGAATGCATTATTCATAAAAGAATAGAAAACTTAAAGGGAAATCATTTCATGTTCTAAAAGAGAAAATGGGTAACAAACATCCTTCAAAAGATTAATAAAAGCATAAATGTGGCATTATTTCAATACAAATTTCAAGTGGAAATAGATTACACAAATTTTGTAAATGGAAAGATTAATTTGGCTAAGAACAAAATTGTATTTTCTCTTCTTTTTCAAGCATGTATGAAAACTACAATCTTGTTGGAAGAAAATCTGTCATAAAGTTTTACTCATAAAAGAAAAGATAATGCATTACAATCGAACAGGTTTAAATCACATACAGAAATTTTCAGAGTATAAGGTAAAGGAGTGTAGGCTGAATTGAAAGTGATTTTGTTAAAACTTCAATAGATGGTTATATTGCCCCAAAATAAGTTCAAATCACATCAAAGAGAGGCACTGCTCAAGTAAGGCAGTTTAAAGTCAGGGATAACTTTGCATAAGAATAAATCAAAACTTGTTTTAAAAAGGTTTAAAACAAAACTCCAGTAATATACTTGAAGTCACAACTTTATAAGGATGTTCAATAATATTAAGATATGCTAAAAAGGAAACTAACTCATTTTAAGAAAGGAACTTAAATCAAAGGATTTCAATTAGGATTCATAAAGCATGTCATTCATAGAAACGAAAAGCTTAAAAAGGAACTCAGCAATTTAAAAAGTTGATTCAAAACTTAAATTTCTTCAAAAGAACTCAAATCTTCGTCAAAATGGTCCAAAACAAAATTTTAAAAGTATACTTGAAATAACCACCTCGCAAGAAAATCATTTAAGAAAGTTACGATGCGCTTAAAAGGAAATCAGCCCATGGAAGAAAGAATCTTTAAATCAAGGGAATTCGAACAAGAACTCACTAAGCATGGATTATCAAATAAGTTTTCAATTGGTCCAAAGAAATACAAAACGCGCCAGGAAAGACAACTTAATCAATAGAAAATTCTCAAGAAATAATCTTTGACTAAAGAAAGATAAATAAAAGGACAAATGGTTCATTAGATGGAAACGAATTCAGGTTGACTCGGATGAGCATGAGATTCACAAGAAATGGAAAACTAAGACTAATGATGATGTTTAAAAAAAAGTAAGAGAGTAATTAAAAACAGAATCAAATATGACATTCTCATAAATGAAAAGCTTGAGGAAGAAATTGGTCTACTCACAAGAAGAAAGACATAAGTCCAACATTTTTTTTTTCTAAAAGAACAACAATTGCATAAACAATGTAGTATGCTAAACCAAATTTAAATTAAAAATAAAATAGGTGAAGTTTACCAAACAAAAACCAACTGGAAAGAGATAAAAACCTTTCTTTGAAAAATATCTAAATATATAATCAAATAGGGATATTTATAAAAACTCTAATAAAATTGTTAGAAAATCAAATTGTATTTAAAGTATATATACATTTCCATAAATCAGTGGAGAAACAGGCGAGATATTAGAAACAATTAGTTTTAAACTGTATAAGAACTTTCAACATTTATATAAAGAAGTATATATCAAATTAAAAGCGATTGTATATTTCAAATCAAAAGCGGTTTTGTTAAGATTTAAAGAATGGCTGTAATTATCGTCAAATAAGAAGAAAACTAAGTTACAATTTGTTTACAAAGGACTCAAAATATGAACTTAAAAAGGTGTACTGCATCAAAACAGATTCTAATGTATATCAAAGAGTACATGATTCAAGAGGAAGTGCCTAAATAAAGAAGGTAAATATGCCAAAGGTTTTAAACAGGCATATGCAGTCAGGATCAAACAAGAGCGTACGTGAGCAAGAGAGTAGGATTAGAAGATAATCTGATCACTTTTCAAGAAACGTATCGCAGATAAGAACCTTAGAGCATACAAAACAGGAATAAGATACGTGATATTTGCAGAGTTCAAGACACCTAACCGAATAACCTCAAGAATTAACTCCTAATGTTCCCAAAACCTGCGACTCGCGTTATCTATGACTCGCATATCGTCTATGATAACCCATTAATGCTTGCATATACATAATTCACTAGCGTTAAGCTGGCCAAACTTAATACCAGGAATTATGCAATGCAAGACTAATGGCATTAATCAATAGACTGTCATGTGCATAAAGCTCTAATTCTCGTTATTCAAACAAGACCTACTACATGACAGACTCTCAGAGTATGCAATTGAAGCATAATCTGTCCATTCCCAAGGCTCTACAGAAAAGACCACTCTGATACCATAATGTAACACCCTCACTATCAGAAGTCACGCTTTCGGCTGCGCACTCTGATAGCAAGGAGTATTACGACTATTTTACATACTAAATATTAAAATAGGAGCCTATGACTCAACACTGTATCGCTGATTTCTTTGAAAAAAAACTAGAAATAAATATTTTATCTTAAGAAAAATACAAACAGGCATAGATTCATATACAAGACTCCTTACCTAATAATTCAATATATTATACATATAAAACATATAATTCCTATCCCTCTTACAAACTTGTAATAACAAAGACGAGGGAAGAAAATAATATAATTAATACAACAGCATATAAACCAAACGCAGTATAACTCTTCTTAATGCTTCTTCATCCGGTTCCTGAAAAGGTAAAACTGTAGAGGGGTGAGAACCTAACCACACGGTCTCACCACGGAGTTTCAAAGTTGTCATAAGAAGATATTTAATAAGAAAACTGTTTTTTAAACTCAGTGATTATCATTGCCTTATGAATCTTTTAAAAACCAATAGGTAATCGTTCAAAACCTTTTCAAAGAAATAATGTTCAATCTTTCAGAAATCCAAAACATTTCCTTTCTTATAAGAAAATCTCAATCAGAAACCAACCACGCAATCAAACAATACAATCTTTAACTCAGCACCAAAGTTCATTCAAATATAGCACGCCAGGACAAACACAGGCAAGACAGACAAGGAAAGCACAAGTAGGTAGCAGTTACAGCAAATAGTTCAAGTAGCAGTTAAGAATAGTTTAGCAATTAGGCAAACCAAAACAAGTTCAAACCCAAGCAAAGCATACAAATGCATATGATGCATGCCTGTTCTATGGCTGATGAGGCTCATCTGTCGGTTATCCAGCCAACCCGACAAGTCTGAATTGTCCTTAGACTATCCCCCGACGTGCATCCCCAAGAGTCTATGCATAGCTTTTTCTCAAATAATCAATATTGCTCAATGGGGGTAACATTCCCGGGAATTTATATAGTGTCCGGTCACACTTACGTCGTAGGGTCAACAGAGTATCGAGTTTTCAACCTGGTACACGTGGTGGCAAGCCACGGCACTTAATCCAGGGAACCTCGTATCTCAGACATTTCAAATTCATAAGCCACATAAATAATTCATTCATCATTCATCAATATCTAAGCCATTCTCAATATCATCATCATTCGTCAATCCATATCCCATTTCCAAATTCATTCAAAAATCATATTTCAAATCAATCCTCATCATCCTTCTTTCCGTTAATCAACAATCTCAAACCAAAACATAATTCTTTCTTTTCTAAATAAATCAATCTTAAACATATAACGTTTAAGAATTAAATCTTTTTAAACAATTACTTCAAACAACTTCCAATTTTATAAAATTTCGGCAGCATCTCCTCTAAAACTCGGATTCTGCCACCCTTTTCGGGTTCCATCCAAACATTTCTCAAACCTTTTCTCAACCATTTCCAAATCTTAATCATCTTCCAAAATTCAACCAATTCTAATATCAAATTATTTTCAAAGCGAATCAATGCCAATAATAAATCTCTTTTTAAAATCAAACCAGCTCAAATACTAAATCATTTATAAAGTCAGACTAACTCAAAATTAAACCGTTTCTAAAATTAATTCATTTTCATATTTCAAATCATTTCCAAAGCCGATTCGTTTACATTCTCAAAAACAACTTCAAAACCAAGAAAGCCACTTTTCATAATAATCAACTAAACAACCTTTCAAACCAATTTCTTTTCAGCAATCACAACTACTCAAGCAATCAAGCAATCAGTCATTCAGTCCAACAAACAACCACATTTATAAGACAATCATAATCACAGACATATGTTTCTCACATTAATATCTATTTATAACAACTCTGTAAGATAAAATGAATTTTAAGAAAATCCCTACCTCGGAAGTTGAACCCATAAATTAAAGGCGTCACAAGAATCATTCCTCTCCGCCCGAAATAAACTGCAGCTTCAATCGCAGGTCTGCTCACTTCCATAATAGCATAAACGGTTTTAATTGCAACAGGCAATCCCGACAACTCAATCCTAAAACATAAATATCGCAAAAACCTTAATAACACATAACAGAAAGCTAACGACCAGGGTTCGCAATAGGAAATACCTACAGTAAGAGTAAAATGGAACAGCCGCAATCCTGAGCTGACCCGGTGGCAGCTCCGATAGCGGCCAGAAACTCCGATGGTCCAACAGCAACCTTAACTTTGATATAAAATCATCCGAACTCAACCCTACAATACCAACAGCTCAGAGCCTCTAATAACTTATATTGGAATATTGATTTCAAAAGTTCTGGAAGTAAAAACGGTTACCAAGAAGGCAAAGGCGACAAACCCACTTATTCCAAATTAACAGCAACAGCAGCAATGGCATTAGAACTAGCAGTAATAACAGCAGCAACATCAACACCGAATAGTAACAATTTATTTTGACAAATTAAAATTAACATGAAGTGGATATTAGGTGAAACTAAGACCAAATGACATGGTAAAGGAGGCAAAACAAGTTCAGTCTCACCATGAAAAGCAGCAAACCCTAACGAAACAGGGGCGGGGCAGAAGGAGTAGTGGTGATTTTCCAGCGACTAGAGGCAGCAACGGCTTCAACCGAAACAGAACAAAATCAAAATCAACGACAAAGACCTCGGAACAGTTCCGGCTAGCCCCATCAATGGCGACCTGAACCCTTTCTAGACGGCGGTTCCTGCGATGGCTTCGTTCACCACCTCCCCATGCGTTTCTTCTTAGCTCAGACCAGCGGCAGATTTGTCTCCACCGGCGGCAGCAAAGGCACCCGCCGAGGATGGCGATGGTGAGCCTTGAGGCGACGGCGGCGACCTCGCGCAGCACAGCGGCGGAGCGCAGCTTCGAATCCCTTGCGAGCGCGCTTTCTCTTCTCCACCGCAGACTCTCTCTCTCTCTCTGTCTCTCTCTGTCGCCTCCCTCCTCATCCGTGACGGCACAGTCGCAGTGACGCGACAGCGCTTGGCTCGGCGGCGCTGGCTTCATGGCAAGGACGACGGCACAGACAGCTGCTGTAGGGGCGACGAGATTCACGGCGCGAGGCAGCGGTGGTTCACGAGGATGGTGCGAGCTCCTCCCTCCACCGGCGTGCTCCTTCTCTCTCGAACTCCCTCTTCTCTTTGATCTATTTCTCTCTAGTTCTCGTTCCCTCAGTGTGCGTGTGTGTTTGTTACAATTAGAGAAGGTGAGGCTGTGTTGGTGTTTCAGAAAGGGAAAGGGGTAATGGCGGCTGGGAAAGGGAAATTGGGTTTCTAATTAGGGATTTAGAATTAGAGTTTCCAATTTGGGAATTAGGGTTAGGGTAGTTTAATCATTTCACTAAAATTAGGAGTAATTGAAAATCAAAAAGTAATTTTTAATTCAACAAAATCATCTTTAAAGAAAATATTATTTAATCATAAATTTACAAATTAATTTCGATGAAATATTCTAATTAAAGGATTAAATATAATATAATTAATTTTCTTTATCTTTAACTTAAAGTATTAAATGATATAAATATAAATCATCTAAAATCAAATCATATAAAATTCTTATTATCTTTAATAAGAATAATTTCTAAAATTAAAACTATAAATAAATACATGATTTGAGATTGATTTAAAATAAAACTTTTCAAAATTCTTGGGTCTTACAGGTTAACCCTTAGAGTATGGTTTAATTGTCAAACTCTAACTTGTTACCATTATTATAATGAACTCTGAATGACTTAAGAAACTCATTTCTTCATTCATTCAATCCCCTTGGCCAAGGTTTTATTCATCTCAGTCATTATAATCATAGAGCTCAAACTCTTTATCGAGAGTTGACGGATTTCTTATTGACTAATCATTAATTCTACAAGTATTTAAATCATACCCAATATCCATTCAACTAGCACCCTAGGGTATTAGGTGTCCGGAATCAAAGTATAATAAATACATGTTAATTACTATGACAGTCGCAGGTCAAAGGAAACTCTATTACTATGTTCATCTTGAGAATATCCTATTGACAAATATACGGTAATTATAACCATTAGGAATTCTCAAAGTGAGTCAGTTCAATGGTCATATCTCTATATGCACCATCTATATATATAATTTAATAAATGAGATCTATTAATCTTCATCCAATGAAGACCATTATATATATATATATATATATATTGATCTTTCTGGATTATTAATGTCCTTTTTAATAATCCTATGACCAAGAACAATTTAGATTAAATTATAAAAGATTTATCTCTCAATATTATGATCACTATCACAATGATAAATCTCTAAATTTAATCAAGGACCTTATTATATTAACATTTTAATATAATAATAATAATAACAAATTATTTGACACATGATTGATTGGATTGTGGTCATACTCCTTATTCCCAACACTTGGGTTTAAGTACTGGACCATCAAAATTTTATCGTCGACGTGCACGCGTCGTCGACGCCTATGAGTGGATGGTAAAAAACGCAATTGACGCGTACGCGTCAGTGACACGCACGCGTGGGTTGGGCTATGCCTCTAGCACCCCACCAGCGTGGTCCTGGCACAACTCTCTATTCAGGCTGCGCTGTCGCGCCATTTCAGCACGGTTTGGGCACGAACCAAATTTTGGCATTGACGCATACGCGTCAGTCAAGCGCACACGTAGTAGCCTTTTTTTTTATTAACAGACTACCAAAGTAATGTCAAACATTAATAAACAAGCGAAATCACAATGTAAACTAAATAAACCTAACTAAAAATGAAAATTTAACTTATTACCAATATAAATAAAAGAGAAAAGAGAAAGAATTTACCATGGTGGGGTGTCTCCCACCTAGCACTTTTAGTTAAAGTCCTTAAGTTGGACATTTGGTGAGCTCCTTGTCATGGTGGCTTGTGCTTTAACTCATCTTGAAACTTCCACCAACGCTTGGACTTCCAATAAGGTCCAACATTCCCAAGTGAATTTACCAAGCCTAGATAAAGTTCTTCAGAAGCTTTGAGCTCCCAAAGTTGATCCTCTTGTATGTCGGGATCCCAAATCTTGTTTCTACACCTGTCTTTAAGTGGATCATCATTGTTCCAATCGGTGGCAAGCAATCCAAATTCTCAATGAAGTATCCCAAAAACTTCCTAGACCCAATCAATTGAGAACTATACTAACCATTGCACTTAGACCTTGAACATCCAACCATAACGAACCTAGGATTATGTTGCCAACCACTAACCATCCCCCTTTTACTCTTAAAACCACAAAGAGCTCTAAGTTGTACATCCGTATCAAGCATGATTGGCTTCTATAGGAACTCAGAATCTAGATAGTGTTATTGATTCTCCTAGTTAGGTATGTTGATTCTTGAACACAGCTACTTTATGAGTCTTGGCCGTGACCCAAAGCATTTTGTTTTCCAGTATTACCACCGGATACATAAATGCCACAGACACATAACTGGGTGAACCTTTTCAGATTGTGACTCAGCTTTGCTAGAGTCTCCAATTAGAGGTGTCTAGAGCTCTTAAGCACACTCTTTTTGCATTGGACCACGACTTTAACCGCTCAGTCTCAAGTTTTCACTTGACACCTTCACGCCACAAGCACATGGTTAGGGACAGCTTGGTTTAGCCGCTTAGGCCAGGATTTTATTCCTGTGGGCCCTCCTATCCACTGATGCTCAAAGCCTTGGATCCTTTTTATTTTACCCTTGCCTTTTGGTTTAAAGGGCTATTGGCTTTTTCTGCTTGTTTTTTCTTTTTCTTTCTCTCTTTCTTTTTTTTTTCTTTTTTTCGCCACATTTTTTTTTCTGTAAGCTTTTCACTGCTTTTTCTTGCTTCAAGAATCAATTTTATGATTTTTCAGATTATCTAATAACATTTCTCCTTTTTCCATCATTCTTTCAAGAGCCAACAATTTTAACATTCATGAACAATCAAATTAAAAAATATGCATTGTTCAAGCATTCATTCAGAAAGACAAAAGTATTGCCACCACATCAAAATAATTAATCTGTTATAAAATTTGAAATTCATGCACTTCTTTTTCTTTTTCAATTAAAAACATTTTCCATTTAAGAAAGGTGATGGATTCATTTTCATATCTTTAAGGCATAGACACTTAGACACTAGTGATCATGTAATAAAGACACAAACATAAATAAACATAAAGCATAAAAATTCGAAAAATAGAAAATAAAGAACAAGGAGATTAAAGAACGGGTCCACCATAATGATGGCGGCTTGTTCTTCCTCTTGAAGATCTTATGGAGTGCTTGAGCTCCTCAATGTCTCTTCCTTGCTTTTGTTGCTCCTTTCTCATGGTTCTTTGGTCTTCTCCAATTTCATGGAGGAGGATGGAATGCTCTTGGTGCTCCACCCTTAGTTGTCCCATGTTGGAACTTAATTCTCCTAGAGAGGTGTTGATTTGCTCCCAATAGTTTTGTGGAGGAAAATACATCCCTTGAGGTGTTTCAGGGATTTCATGATGAGGAGTTTCCTCATGCTCTTGTCCATGAGTGGGATCTCTTGTTTGCTCCATTCTTTTCTTAGTGATGGGCTTGTCCTCATCAATGAGGATGTCTTCTTCTATGTCAATTCCAGCTGAATTGCAGAGGTGACAAATGAGGTGAGGGAAGGCTAACCTTGCTATAGTAGAGGACTTGTCCGCTACCTTGTAGAGTTCTTGGGATATAACCTCATGAACTTCTACTTCCTCTCTAATCATGATACTATGAATCATGGTAGCCCGGTCTATAGTAACTTCAGATCGGTTGCTAGTAGGAATGATTGAGCATTGGATGAACTCCAACCATCCCCTAGCTACGGGCTTGAGGTCATGCCTTCTTAGTTGAACCGGCTTCCCTCTTGAATCTCTCTTCCATTGAGCGCCCTCTTCACAGATGTCCATGAGGACTTGGTCCAACCTTTGATCAAAGTTGACCCTTCTAGTGTATGGGTGTGCATCTCCTTGCATCATAGGCAAATTGAATGCCAACCTTACATTTTCTGGACTAAAGTCTAAGCATTTCCCTCGGACCATTGTAAGCCAATTCTTAGGGTCTGGGTTCACACTTTGATCATGGTTCTTGGTGATCCATGCATTGGCATAGAACTCTTGAACCATTAAGATTCTGACTTGTTGAATGGGGTTGGTGAGAACTTCCCAACCTCTTCTTCGGATCTCATGTCGGATCTCCGGATATTCGCCCTTTTTGAGCTTAAAAGAGACCTCAGGGATCACCTTCTTCTTGGCCATAACTTCATAGAAGTGGTCTTGATGCACCCTTGAGAGGAATCTCTCCATCTCCCATGACTCGGAGGTGGAAGCTTTTGCCTTCCCTTTTTCTTTCTAGAGGTTTCTCCGGCCTTTGGTGCCATAAATGGTTGTGGAAAAACAAAAAGCTTTAGCTTTTACTACACCAAACTTAGAAGGTTTTCTCATCCTCGAGCAAAAGAAGAAAGAAGAGAGTAGAAGAAGAAGAAATAGAGGAGATGGAGGGGCTTAGTGTTTCGGCCAAGGAGGAGAAGTGGTGTTTATGTTGTGTGAAAATAAAGGAGTGAAGATGGGTTTATATAGGAGTGGAGAGGGGGGTAAGGTTCAGCCATTATGGGTGGGTTTGGGAGCGAAAGTGGTTTGAATTTGAATGGTGAGGTAGGTGGGGTTTTATGAAGGATGGATGTGAGTGGTGAAGAGAATGGTGGGATTTGATAGGTGAGGGGTTTTTGGGGAAGAGGTATTGAGGTGATTGGTGAATGGGTGAAGAAGAGAGAGAGAGGTGGGGTAGGTGGGGATCCTGTGGAGTCCACAGATCCTAAGGTGTCAATGATATCTCATCCCTGCACCAAGTGGCGTGCAAAAATGCCCCTTTCTGCCAATCCTGGCATTAAACGCCAGGCTGCTGCTCATTTCTGGCGTTTAACGCCAGCTTTTTGCCCATTCCTGGCGTTAAACGCCAGTCTGGTGCCCATTTCTGGCGTTAAACGCCCAGAATGGTGCCAGACTGGGCGTTTAACGCCCATTCTGCTACCCTTACTGGCGTTTAAACGCCAGTAAGTTTCTCCTCCAGGGTGTTCTATTTTTCATTCTGTTTTTCAGTCTGTTTTTGCTTTTTCAATTGTTTTTGTGACTTCACATGATCATCGACCTACAGAAAACATAAAATAACAAAAGAAAATAGAAATTTAACATAGATAATTAAAGATTGGGTTGCCTCCCAACAAGCGCTTCTTTAATGTCAATAGCTTGACAGTGGACTCTCATGGAGCCTCACAGATGTTCAGAGCAATGTTGGAACCTCCCAACACCAAACTTATAGTTTGAATGTGGGGGTTCAACACCAAACTTAAAGTTTGGTTGTGGCCTCCCAACACCAAACTTAGAGTTTGACTGTGGGGGCTCTGTTTGACTCTGTATTGAGAGAAGCTCTTCATGCTTCCTCTCCATGGTTACAGAGGGATATCCTTGAGCTTTAAACACAAGGGAGTCTTCATTCACTTGAATGATCAATTCTCCTCTGTCAACATCAACTACAGCTTTTGCTGTGGCTAGGAAGAGTCTGCCAAGGATGATGGATTCATCCATACACTTCCCAGTCTCTAGGATTATGAAGTCAGCAGGGATGTACTGGCCTTCAACCTTTACCAAGACATCCTCTACAAGTCCATAAGCTTGTTTCTTTGAATTGTCTGCCATCTCTAGTGAGATTCTAGCAGCTTGTACCTCAATGATCCCTAGCTTCTCCATTACAGAGAGAGGCATAAGGTTTATACTTGACCCCAGGTCACACAGAGCCTTCTCAAAGGTCATGGTGCCTATGGTACAAGGGATTAAGAATTTTCCAGGGTTTTGTCTCTTCAGAGGTAGTTTCTGCCTAGTCAAGTCATCCAGTTCTTTGATGAGCAATGGAGGTTCATCCTCCCAAGTCTCATTACTAAACAACTTGGCATTTAGCTTCATGATTGCTCCAAGGTACTTAGGAACTTGCTCTTCAGTAACATCTTCATCCTCTTCAGAGGAAGAATACTCATCAGAGCTCATGAATGGCAGAAGTAAATTCAATGGAATCTCTATGGTCTCTGTGTGAGCCTCAGATTCCCATGGTTCCTCATCAGGGAACTCCATAGAGGCTAGTGGATGTCCATTGAAGTATTCCTCAGTGGAGATCACTGCCTCTTCCTCCTCTCCAGATTCAGCCATGTGAGACGTGTTTATGGCCTTGCACTCTCTCTTTGGATTCTCTTCTGTATTGCTTGGGAGAGTACTAGGAGGGAGTCCAGTAATTTTCTTACTCAGCTGACCCACTTGTGCCTCCAAATTTCTAATGGAGGACCTTGTTTCAGTCATGAAACTTTGAGTGGTTTTGATTAGATCAGAGACAATGGTTGCTAAGCCAGAGTGGCTTTGCTTAGAATTCTCTATCTGTTGCTGAGAAGATGATGGAAAAGGCTTGCTATTGCTAAACCTGTTTCTTCCACCATTATTGTTGTTGAAACCTTGTTGAGGTCTCTGTTGATCCTTCCATGAGAGATTTGGATGATTTCTCCATGAAGGATTGTAGGTGTTTCCATAGGGTTCTCCCATGTAATTCACCTCTTCTATTGCTGGGTTCTCAGGATCATAAGCTTCTTCTTCAGAGGAAGCTTCCTTAGTACTGCCTATTGCTGCTTGCATTCCAGACAGACTCTGAGAAATCATATTGACTTGTTGGGTCAATATTTTATTCTGAGCCAGTATGGCATTCAGAGTATCAATCTCAAGAACTCCTTTCTTCTGAGTTGTCCCATTATTCACAGGGTTCCTTTCAGAAATGTACATGAATTGGTTATTTGCAACCATCTCAATGAGTTCATGAGCTTCTGCAGGCGTCTTCTTCAGATGAAGAGATCCTCCAGCAGAGCTGTCCAATGACATCTTGGACAGTTCAGACAAACCATCATAGAAGATTCCTATGATACTCCATTATGAAAGCATGTCAGAAGGGAACCTTCTAATCAATTGCTTGTATCTTTCCCAAGCTTCATAGAGGGATTCACCTTCCTTCTGTCTGAAGGTTTGGACTTTCACTCTAAGCTTGCTCAATTTTTGAGGTGGAAAGAACTTTGCCAAGAAGGCATTGACTAGCTTTTTCCAAGAGTTCAGGCTTTCTTTAGGTTGTGAGTCCAACCATGTCCTAGCTCTGTCTCTTACAGCAAAAGGGAAGAGCATAAGTCTGTAGACCTCAGGATCAACCCCATTGGTCTTGACAGTGTCACAGAATTGCAAGAATTCAGCTAAGAACTGATGAGGATCTTCCAATGGAAGTCCATGAAATTTGCAATTCTGTTGCATTAGAGAAAATAATTGAGACTTAAGCTCAAAGTTGTTTGCTCCAATGGCAGGGGTTGAGATGCTTCTCCCATAGAAGTCGGGAGTAGGTGCAGTAAAGTCACCCAGCACCTTCCTTGCATTGTTGGGATTGTTGTTTTCGGCTGCCATGGCTTCTTCCTCCTTGAAGAGCTCTGTTAGGCCCTCTAGAGAGAGTTGTGCTTTAGCTTCTCTTAGCTTTCTCTTCAAGGTCCTTTCAGGTTCAGGATCAGCTTGAACAAGTATGCCTTTATCTTTGCTCCTACTCATATGAAAGAGAAGAGAACAAGAAAGTAGGGAATCCTCTATGTCACAGTATAGAGATTCCTTGAGGTGTCAGAGGAAAAGAAGAATAGAAGGAGGAGGTAGATAGAAGAGAATTCGAACTTATCAAGAGGGATAGAGTTTGAATTGCACCTTGAGGAGGAGTGTTAGTCCCTTAAATAGAAGGATGTGAGAAGGGAGAAAATTTTTGAAAATAAATTAAAAAGATTTTGAAATAATAAAAAAAAATTGAAAATTTGATTGAGATTTTCGAAAATTGAGATTAGGAAAGAAATTAAGTGATTTTTGAAAAGGATTTTGAAATTAGAAATCAAAAAGATATGATTGAGAGTTAATTTTGAAAAAGATGTGATTGAAAAGATATGATTGAGAAGATATGATTGAAAATCAATTTTAAAAAAAGAAAGTTTTAAAATTAAAGTTGATTACTTGACTAACAAGAAATTAAAAGATATTATTCTTAAAATTTAAAATTTGATCCTTTCTTAATAGGCAAGTAACAACTTGAAATTTTTGAAGTAAATCATTAATTGTAGCAAGGATTTTCAAAAATAATAATAAATAAAAAAATGGAAAGAAATTGATTTTGAAGAGATATGATTGAAAAGATATGATTTGAAAAAGATTTGATTTTGAAAAATTATGAAGATTTGAAAAAAATTTGGATTAAAAACAAAATCTTCCCTCTAGTGTCATCCTGGCGTTAAACGCCCAGAATGGCATCCATTCTGGCGTTTAACGCCCAAAATGCTACCTTTTTGGGCGTTAAACGCCCAGCCAGGTACCCTGGCTGGCGTTTAAACGCTAGTTTTCCTTCTTCACTGGGCGTTTTGAACGCCCAACTTTTTCTGTTTGATTCCTCTGCTGAATGTTCTGAATCTTCAATTCTCTTTATTATTGACTTGAAAAGACATAGTTTTGAGAATTTTTTTGAATTTTTCAATGATGAGAAACAATCAAAATACAACTAATCTTAGGAAACTCAAATCAAACAAACAATGCATGCAGGACACCAAACTTAAAAATTTTCATATAAGAGACACTAACAAATTGAGAATGCATATGAGAAACAACAAAACACACAAAACAAGAGAATTTAAAGATCAGAGCAATGAAATCATCAAGAACAACTTGAAGATTAATGAAGAACATAATGCATGTAATTTTCGAAAATTATAGGTATGCAATTGACACCAAACTTAAAATTAGACACTAGACTTAAACAAGAAACAAAATATTTTTTATTTTTATGATTTTATACATTTTTTTATGATTTTTCGAAAATTGAGTGGAAAAGAAAATAAAGGGGTTCAAAATTTTTAATAAGAGTTCCAGGAATCATTGCAATGCTAGTCTAAGACTCCGGTCCAGGAATTAGACATGGCTTACTAGCCAGCCAAGCTTTCAATGAAAGCTCCGGTCCAAAACACTAGACATGGCCAATGGCCAGCCAAGCTTTAGCAGATCATTGCTAACAACAGCAAAATTGATAGAAATCAACAAGCTCTTGTGATGATAAGTTGAAACCTCGGTCCAATGAGATTAGACATGGCTTCACAGCCAGCCAGACTTCAACAAATCATCATGAAACTCTAGAATTCATTCTTAAAAACTCTGAAGAACAAAATAGAAAAAAAAAATTTGTATTTTTTTTTTAAAAAAAATTTCGAAAATAAAAAGTAAAATTACCTAATCTAAGCAACAAGATAAACCGTCAGTTGTCCAAACTCGAACAATCCCCGGCAACGGCGCCAAAAACTTGGTGCACAAAATTATGATCATCAATAATAGTGCCAAAGGACTTGGAGCTCTCAAACGTGAATCAAACTTTGTCACAATTCCGCACAACTAACCAGCAAGTGCACTGTGTCGTCCAAGTAATACCTTACGTGAGTAAGGGTCGATCCCACGGAGACTGTCGGCTTGAAACAAGCTATGGTCACCTTGTAAATCTCAGTCAGGCGGATTCAGATGGTGATGGAGAATTGATAATTAAATAAAACATAAAATAAAGATAGAGATACTTATGTAATTCTTTGGTTGGAATTTCAGATAAGCGTACGAAGATGCTTTGTTCCTCCTAAACCTCTGCTTTCCTATTGCCTTCTTCCAATCATTCATACTCC